>NC_141766.1:51695677-51953177 GCF_982258835.1 Parasteatoda tepidariorum
AATGACATAACATGAAAGGCCTATTTAAACTTTACACTCAAAAGTGTTATGTATCATATTACTTCAAACATTGAAATATGTAAAAAGTATACATAAGCCCATAATTTTACATCATTTAATTTTGCAAAAGAAGTTTTTTGACAACACTTTTTATGAATAAACTTTAAGTTTCAATAAAAACCATTATTTATAAACTAAAAAACACAAAATAAAAAATGCTTATGAAAAACAAAAAGATTCTAAAAATTCCTCAAATTAAAATAAAAAGCTTTCATGTTTTTTTTTTTTTTTCATTCTTAATCAGATGCAGAAAACCATTCTATAGAGAATTATCATCAAATTAGAAAAAAATTATTTAGGAGTAAATTTTTTATTATAAAAATCATACACTCACCTGATTTAAAAATTCAGAGAATTCCAAAATATGTTCTTCCTTTGAAAACTTTATTCTCAAATAATATATACATAGATTATCCCTTCATTACTTTAAGCTGACACACCACACAATAAAATTTTATAATTGCAAGATCTCAATATGAATTTCAATATGTAACTTAAAAACAGAATAGCTGAATTCTAGTTGAATTTTTCATCCATACTTTTCTGAATCATATTACTTCAAACATTAGAATATGCAAGAAGTATATATAAACACATAATGTTATAACCATTTAATTTTTCAAAAAAAAGTATTTTGACAGCAATTTTTATCAAATAATTATAAACCAAAAAAACGTAAAATAAAGGATTTTTAGGATAAAAAAACGATTCTAAACATTCCTCATATTATTCTTAGTTCTTAATCAGACGTAAAAAACCATTCTGTAGAGAACTATCATCAAAACAGAAAAAAATTTATTGACAAGCACATTTTTTATTATAAAACTCATAACACTTACTTGTTTTATAAATCCAGAGTCCAAATGAAATGTTCTTTGCTTGAAGATTTTATTTTCAAATAATATATACACAGATTATCCCTTCATTACTTTTAGATAACAAACCACACAAAAAAAATTTATAATTGTAAAATCTCTATATGAATTTCAATATGCAGCTTAAAAACAGGATAACTGAATTCAAGTTGAAATTATTCTTTCAAAACAAAATATACTTGCCAAGAAAACGATAAAAATTGATTAATAATAAGCACAAATGATACAATTTCAAGTAATTCGGATGATTCTTTATTGTTGTTTTCCGAATTATATAGATACAAAAATATGTACTATTCTATAAAGAAAAAGAATATTCTATAACTATTGCAGTTCTGCACGTTCTGAAATCATATTTTTCATTGGAATAAAGAAATATATTGACTTCACTCTAATTCGTAATGAATTGAAGACAAAAAAAATTTATTTTACCGTAATACACACATCTGTAACAGTATGCAATCCCGAAATCAGAAGTTATCAATTGCAAGTTTGTTGACAATAAAAGTTCAAAATTAATGAGAAATTTTTCTTCGAATGCTTGGCGTGTTCTATTTCAATTTTCAAAAAGATTTATCAATGTTCTCGGGAGTTTTTTCAAGTTCTTCTACCTTTTCCTCAGGGAAATTTTGCTCCTAAGAAAATGGCGTCCGACTCTGTCAATGATTCTGATAGAACTAAATGAAAACTCAATAAATAAAAGCCTGAAATAACCTATCCGCTAGAGGGCGTACTCGAGCATTGCAATTGCAAATCATATATTCCATTAACTTGTAGCAAGCATTTGTTAAAGAAATGGGCCTGTAACTTGATGGATGCTCAATATCGTTAAATGGTCTCAAAATCGGGACAGTGATAACTTTACTCCACTGAGCAGGAACATGTGTTTTCCAGATAGTGTTAAAGAAAAAGAGAATTGTACGTTTAGCATTACTCGTAAATTCGCAAAACAAATTACACTTTGGGGGAAGAATTGGTGAACCATTTTTTCCACTGTAGAGAATAACTTTAACTGATTACTTTAAACTGATTACTTTAAGTAAGGCTCGCTTTATTATACAATAGTAATACTTATTTAAATATTCAAACAAGCAATAAATTGTGTAAAATTCTATTCCAATAAGGATTTTTTTTTTCGAAAACAGATTCAATTTTAGAGAAATTTTTAAAATGAACAAAAACCAGGAGAATTTTAATTATACCATTAGACCAGGAGAAAATGGCAAAACAGAGTAGCCTACCGGTAAATCAGTAGAGTTGGCAGCTTGTACTTTTTGGATATTTTCTGCAGGAATGATTTTCTAATCCATTCTACTTTTTTTTCTCTTACAGGTAAAAATTTTGCGAAGCGATTCATTAATTTTTTATAGTAACAAAAATTTGGTGGCAATTTTTTTTTTAAATTAGATCAAAATTTTACTCAGTACTGTCTGAATTTACCCTGAAACTTGCTTGCCCGATTGGACACATTAAGCACCTCTGATTTATAATACAGTTAATGTTATGATAAAAATTCCTAGTTTTCTAGTGCAATTTTTAATCAGGAAACTTTGATTTTTTTATTTGAAAAGTCAAATATTACATTTTCTGAGTAAAAAAGTATCCTTGAATGAGGATGGACACATGGAAAAAATTCAACAAAATGTAGAACTTTTACAATAAATAATTGTAGTAGATGTTAGAGTTATTTAAATTGAATCTCAATAACCGATTACTGCTATTGACAAGTTTAAAACTGGTTATTTTCCAGTGTGATTTAAGAATAATCCCGGTTTTTGTAAAAAAAAATTCAACTTTTCCTTACTAAGCAAAATGAAATTCCCTGAAAATTCAAGGTTTTCCCTGACCTGTGGAAGCCCTGAAAAATCTAATTATTATGTAGTAATGAAACTAATAATTTTATTTTTTAAAAATCTAATTATTATGAAGTAATGAAACTATGAACTCAAGGAAGGCGTCAATCACAAATCTAAAATTTTTAGCTACACTTATGACAGTTTAGTCATATACCACAAAATTTTGCCACTTTTAAATGTTTATACAGAATAATAAAGTGCCATATCCGGAACATCAATTTCCCGGAAAGGTCTATTTTCAGGACACTTATTAACAAACGAAATAAACAAACATCTTTTCACCTTCTCCTTTTCCAAAAAAAATTATTTTAAATAAAAATTTGCACGTTTCTAAAGTATGTTTTGCTGATAATAAAATATAATTGATGTTGTTCATTTTTGGATAATCTTATGTTGAAATTATGATTACTTTCCAGCCATCCAATCTTATATCAGAAAATGAGTAATGGTCTTGTTTTGTTTAAATTTTGAATAAGTTTTTAAGAAATTAAATACTTTACATTAATGGATTTTTGGATTTCTCAATGTAAAGGAAAAACCAAAAACATAATTTTTTGCAGCCACATACAGTTATGACTTAAAATGAAATAATAAACTTTTGACTTTTTTTATAATTTTGAATTAGTTTTTGAGTTATTACATTTTTAAATTTCGAACCTCGTAAGTAGTTGTAAGATTGAGGAACCATACTTAGCAGGAAATTTGTATAGCACACTGATTTTTCAAAAGAATAAACCCATAATTTAAATTTATTTTCTTAAAAGTTAATTTTTTCGAATTAACTGTATTATTTTAGTTTAATTATTACTGTGAAAACTATAATATTAATGATAAAATAAATATATATATCTTATGCTATTATATCCAGGGATGAGAGTAGTCAGAAAGTAAAAAAGAGGAAATCCAAAAAAAAAAAAAAAGAAAGAAAGAAAAAAAAAAAGAAAAAAAAAATATATATATATATATAAACAAAAATTTGACAAAAAAGTGCGATTTTTAAACTTGTAAACCATGTGAATATAAATCTCGATATGAGACTTTTAAATCACGTAAATATGAAACTCTACATCGAATTTAAAAAATGCGAAAATACAAATCATGATTTTTTAATTTTTTGATCACGATGCATAATTTTTAAATCGCGAGATATTACAACCACAAAAACGAATCATGATATTGGATTTTAAGCTCACGTGAATACGAATTGCTACATAGGGCTTTAAAAGCTCGTAAATACAAATCGCGATATTGATTTTTTAAATCTCGTAAGTAAGAATCGCACTGTACAATATTTAAATCGCCTGAATAAGAATCGCAACGTTAAACTTTTAAATCAGGTAAATACGAAAATCGAGATTTGATAATAAAATCGAGATTTTAAAAATGCATAAATACAAAACACGATATTGGATTTTTAAATGTCGTAAATAAGAATCATAATATACCAGGGGTCTGTCCAGACATTTTGTGAAAGGTCCGTTTTTCGTGAAATTGTGAAAAAATTACTCTCATTCTTTCAACCAGGGACCATTTGTGCAAATAGGGTCCGTTATTGCAAAAAAAAAAACTTTTTCAAGGAGTTTTTAAATTGTAAAGACATACAAGATTATGCTCAACACTGTAAAATCATAATTAAAAAAATTAAATTTTAAAAAATAAACAGCAATTGCTTCTTCTAAATTAGAGATGCAACATACAATTATTTGGTATTTAGCCTATACTGCTGAACGCAGAATATTAATTTCGGACGAATAATGGAAGAATCGTCTGCCGAAGACAAAACTTAATTCGTTTACATCCATCTTTCTTGTTTTCTGCCCTGGAAAGGGTTTATTCGATTAACAAACTAATAATAAAGATAAACAAATTTGTGAAGGGTCCGATTAAAAGAAAAGTCCTTTTGTGAAGGGTCCGTTTTTAAGTTAAAATATTTTGTGAAGGATCCGTTTTTAAGTTAAAATATTTTGTGAAGGGTCCGTTTTTATGAAAAGATATTTTGTGAAGGGTCCGTTAACGGACCCAAATTTCTTCTAAACAGACCCCTGTATACGATATTTAAATAGCGTAAATAAGAATCGCAATGTGCAACTTTTAAATCAGGTAAATACGAAAATCGATGATTGATATTAAAATCGCGTGAATAAAAATCGAGATCTGAATTACGAAAATACGAGCTGTCCAGCCGACGGATAAAAAATACGGAAAATCTTATTTTCTGTGCGTGAAATCGGAGAAAATAGCTAAAATAAGTAAAAATGCGGAAGGGTTAACAGCTAGGGCGTAGATTGAATTTTCTGTTTATCTTTGAAAATCGTAAATAAATATAATTATTTTACTTCAATGACTGAATTTAAAAAAAACGGGATATTTATTTAAAAAAACGAAACTTTTAGAGAATTGGAGTTTTTGATAAAAAGGCTGAAATTCGAGAGATAAAAAAAATCTCATCCCTGTATAAAGGTCAACCAGTTTTATCCCAAGGAAATGATTTTTAGAGAAACTTCAGAGGGAGGAAAAGGGACTTCAACAATTTCCCTCCGCGGAAAATTAAATTCCTCATAAAACATTTTAACTTGGGCAAAAAAAAATTTCAGCGGAAATTAGCGGGAAAAATGGAAAAATCTGAAAAAAAGCGGAAATCCGCGGAAGAATCTCATCCCTGTATATCTAATGCCATTTTCATTATTTATTAGTTACAGTAAAGCCCCAATTATCTGACATCTTTGAGACCAGGGGTAAATCGGAAAATCATCATATAACCAGGAGACTTTTCAAATTCAATTCCTTTAGTGTATAAACATTAGAGTAAAATTATTCGAAGTGAGTAGTGACTATAACAAAGCTTAAAAGAAAACACTTAGCTAAAATTTTATTTCTTTATTACAAATAACTTTACACTAGCATCATGAGAAGAAATCAGTAAAGAAATTTTAATTTCTGTTAAATTAATATTTTTTTAGAAACCAGATTTCAGATTAGCCTTAAAAATGATTGGGTAGCATTAGCTTCGTCTTGTTTTTTAATCCCTTCGCGATGGGAAGAGCAAACACATGCTTATTGCTGAGGCCGGCAGTCTCCCTTGCGAGTGTCTGTCCAGGGCTGGAGGGTTTTCTGCTGTTAAGCCGAAATCCATGAAATTACCGAAATATATCAATGTGTTGCTTAATAATGTTCTGTAGAGTATTTAAATGGCATATGCTTTATATATATTTTTGCAGATACTTTATTTACTTAAGTCATTTCTTGTTTAAATATATATTTTACACATTTTATTTTCATTATGTACTTACCATTTAATAACTTTTAACATATACCTGAAAACTAAATCGATGACTTAAAATTCTTTTTTTGTATAAAAAATTTCAAAACACTAACATTGCACTAAAAACTGGATCGCAAATCGAAATACGCAACGCATAGCTGCCAACCTTAGGAATAAAAAATTAGGAACACTACATGCGACAAAATTATACGCACCAATCACGAGAGTAAGACAAAAGTTTAACTATTAAAGAATAACATTAATAGAAATATCATGACATTAGTAAAATAAAAAATTTTTAAAACTTATGTAAATTATTAAAACAAAACTATAAACTCCATCTTTTGTGGGAAATTTATAATATTAATATTCTTTTATAATTAGGAATACCGGTATAATAGTTTAAAAACAACCATTACCTATTAATATATAATTATTCTTCTCCAAATTAAAAAACACTGGTAAATAATAATTTACATCATAAACAAATATTTCTGATGTAAGTGTTTAAATACTACAATACATTTTTCAAAAAAAAATAATAGTTGTTCAAGATTCAATTTCATGAAATGATCAGCAACAGCTATTTGAACAGTATTTTCCAATAAAAAGCTACTAAAAATTACTTCTGCGAAATAATCACAGGAAGCGTGCTTGAGGCGATTAGAACAAGGGATTAGTTTAAAAGCAAAAATACAGCAATTTCACGAAAATTCAGATTTTTAAAAGAAATTTCAGATTTGATTTAAAAATTAGAAACAAATCTGAAAAATTCTGAACAGTTGGCAGCTATGCAATGCTGTAGCGAAGAAAAAAAACCTCCCCTGCTTACTGTAAACAAATACCATGTGCGAATTTTAAGAGCAGTCGTAAAACATTCCTTTCTCCTCCATTCCCTCCCCCTAAAAACCATGTGTATGTGAGTTATACTACTCTCATTTTGAGTTGAAGGTCAAATCTACATGTATCTGAAACCATATCGACATACAATGCCATCTTCTGGCAGAAATTTTATATTTTAAAACGTTCCAGGACACTGGCACAACTGGGTGAACGAGAAACACTCTGGCAGGTAGACGGGGAAGTGAGTCTGTTTCTTGCTGGCACATATAGGTGACAGTCGGCGTGAAAGGGTTAAACCACTCAATGTATTTGTAAACATAACTTCTGCTTTGACTTGAGTTTTAGCACTAGTATTATCACACTCGATTTCATCAATAGAGGCTTTATTCAATAAGCTCTGAACAATCTAATCATCACTAGGTAGTTGAAAAAAGTTGCTTAGAAAAATGCTGTTAACAGAACAACTTTAACAAAAACACTAGTTGTGCCATCTATTAAGCATTTTTTTATTCTAATATGATACATCATTATATTTTCATAAGTTTATACATATTGCAGAATCAATTTTTATTTTTACAAAACATGTCATCAGAAGCAGAGCTTCCAGAGAAAAAGTGTAAAGACTGAGCACAGTAAGTTCAGAGCGCGAAGAAATCTGAAAAATTTGAGCAAGCAGTTCTAGGGATCAGCGACTGACAGTGAACAGAGGTTCCTATCTTTTAAGAAAAATAAACATGAAAATGTGTTAAAAAAATAAACTAAAATAGATTCAAAAATCCTTATTTCTATAAATCAGTTCAGCAATATTTAGGTATTAACAATTATAATAATTATTTTTCCTTTCACATTTTGCACCAACTAAAATTTTTTTGTAGATTTTTGAAAATTGAAAGAAGGCACTAAATTGGTAATTATCTTTAAACATTTACAAGCTCAGCGAAATATGTGAAGGTCAAAATACATGGCCGATCAGATTTTTAACATGACCTGGGCATATCAGACAACACAATTTCGAAGTCCTGATTGTCATGCAGGTTTAAGCTCCTAAATTTTGAAACCAACCACATGATGGTAGTAATGTGGTTTACATTGCACACTATCTCCTTTATTTCCCAAAAATGCTAATATTAATCAATCTGGAGCTAGGTGTGTATCAAGCTTAAGTCAGAGTTAGAATCAAAAAGTCTTTAGTATATCAGTTCAGTGCCTCACAGCTTAAATCAGGGATGAGATTGGCCAAAAGGCAAAAAGCTGGATTTCCACGCCAGTAAATTTTATGCAAGTGCAACCGTTTAATAATAAATTACAAACAATTTAAGATAATAAATAACAATGTGTTGACATAAAATTGTGTACTAATTTGGTATATAAAGGATTACATCGATACTTAACATTTAGCAAAAAGTATAATTACCAGTTGAAAAAATAAAGCTAGAAAATTATATTTTTCTTCAGTTCACATATGACCCAATCATTACTTGAGAAACTGCCTGGTTTAGCAAATTAAAACCACTGAGAACATACATCAATATTCCATTTCTTTTAATAAATACTGTTACGTGATTTATAGCAAATATATCAGTAACATGACTTTTAAATTATTTAGAAAAGAAAATAAACTTTTACAATAGAGCTAGAGCCCTGTGAAACATATCAATAACTGTGAAGTAGAAATATATAGTAACTCCTTAACATACAAAAATTGCTATTTTAGTTTGAAAAATTACATGATAATCAGCAACTGTTTAGATAATTATTTTTCATTTGATAAGAATTTTGTATTTTATAGCATAAATAACAGCAACATTATTTTTTAAATTTTGGATTTTGGTGCTGACTTAACTAACACTTTTCCAAAAAAAATTTAATCATTAAGTGATTGCTATATCATTTTTTTTTTTATCTTTGTTTAATTTTCGATTGCTGCAAATGCTTCATGTTTCAGGAAACAAGCAAAAAAAAAATCCTTTAACAAGGTTAAATTGCTCGCAGCTTGTGAATGAAGGGTGCTCCAGTTGGGAAAAGTTTTATATATTCTTGTAGTAATAGCAAAACTGACAAAAACGGATTGGTGACTAATTAAGTCGTTAGCTCATCTTCAAACATCTTTTGACAAATCCAACTTTTTCTTCTTTGCAAGCTTAAACTCTCTTCCAGTTTTGCTGATGTTGTAATGCCTACATATACTAATAAGCGTTGATAGAAAAACAGTCACTTTTATAGTAACTAATTCAAGAAAAAACTTACTTCTTACACAAATCGCGATAGTTTATCTTAAAATCGCATGAATACAAATTGTGATCTTGGATGTTAAAATCATGTGAATATGAATTACGATAATGGATTTTGAAATCACGTGAATACTAAACTTGATATTCGATTTTGAAAATGCAAAAATATAAACTGCGATATAGGATTTTTAACCTTTAGGATGAAGTTACTCGCTGAAAAAATTCTCCTCTCTGTTCGGCGCTTTCTTGCAGAAATTCAGCCCCCCACTTAGTCAGTGGGAGGTAACTACTTTAACCACTTATGAATGGGAAACGTTTTGTTGAAATTTATATATCCCTCTCCAAGAAGAGAGCAGTAGAGGGGTTGCAGCGTGCATCGTTATCGGCAAACATTTTGACTTAGTTATGAATATTTTGGCATACTTTATTTGTAACGTGTAACACATTATAAGAAAAAGTCAAAATATAATTTTTTTTTTTTTCGGTTTTTTTCTTTTACGAAAAAACAAACTTTTTCTCTATAATAAAACAAACTCATATAAAAAAGTTATTTAGAAATTTTACTGATTTTTTTTAAAAGCCTTTTCTACTGTTTTTAAAAGATACAAATAAATTATTCTTGTTGTAAAATCTTAAACAAATTTATTCCGATAGCTAATGTTAAAAAGCATAGTTTTTGGTTCTCTTAGAAATGAGATGCGTCTGAAACTTCGAAAGTTTTTTTTTGGAATTTAATAGTTTATTTCATTTATCCGTTAAAATAATTTAGTCAAATGTAGATTTTTTTTTCATAAATTTTTTATACTAAATGGATTTTTTATCTTTCTTTCACCTTTTTCTTGAAATTTAAAGTCGCATACATTACGTTCATACAAAATTGTAACACAAATATTCTTCGAGACAAAAATTATATTTCAAGCAGATAATTTATAATGTTATATCATGTGGTTTCTTGAAAGAAATTCACCCAGTTAACAATTTTTGAGTAAGCGATATTTTTTTCTGTAAAAATATATTATATGTAAAATATATCATATATACTTTTTTAACTATATTATTTCTATTTCATTTTTATATTTATCCACCTTTCATATATATATATATATATATATATATATATATATATATATATATATACGGAGGGGCTGTCTCATTTTTAATTACTCCTAACAAAATTTCAAGAATCTAAAAGTTTCTGTACCTCCTTAAAGAAATAAATAACAATAAATTTTGTCAAAACTAAATAGTATTTATCACGTGACTTATTTTATGCTAAATCTTACATATCATTCCCTATGCTACATCGCTTAGCTTGGATAAGCTAATATTCAATTTCTATTGTTAAAACTTTATTCATAGGAAACTGCAGATGCAAAATATGTTTCCAAAGAAAAGAAGTCATATTACATTTACTTAAATGAATATGCTTATTCTTATATAAAAAGTGTAAAAAGCTGGAGGAAAAGAAAAACTCTGGAAATTCCTCTGAGGAAACTAGTAATTAGTAAATAAAAGTTTAAGGGCAAAATATTTGTATTTTTGATACTTAAACTGACCTAACTTTTTATTATAAATGCATCAAGTGTACTCTGCAAGAAATTTTTTTTTATTAATAAAATAAACGTTCACGCTGAATAAAAAGTTATTTAAATTTAACTAAACACTTAATATAAAAATAAAAGATTTTTTGCTCAACAAAAATGCTTACTTTTTTTCTTTTTATTTAATCAATAGTTGTAACCAGAGAAACAAAATTTAAAATTTTCGATACCAATTTTTTTTCAATGAATAATATTGTACAAAAAAAAAGCTACAAACTTTTATGTACATAAATTGTACTGCCATTGAAAAATATTGTTTAGATATGTCATATTACTTAAATTGTTAATATGAAAAATAATTAAAAATTTTCAGAAAGCTTTTTGTTTTCGTTTATTTTAGAATTACATCAAAAGTTTCATGCGTGTATTCATAGGAATTCATGAATATTTTACCAGAATATTTCTTTATGCAAAATAATAAATACAAAGACTCTAAAAGTATGTAAGAATATGCTTACAATAAATTTAAAGAAAAGCATCATTTCCAACAAATATATTTAATAATAAAAATATACTCCATGTTTCTATTAAGTTTATATCTGAAGATCTAATTGTCAGATCTAAAAGTCTAATTTATTTTCAAAATAATGTATTATATATTATTAAAAAACAAAATAACACTTATTATCAGAGTTACTTATTTTAAACTGATTCATTTTCTAATGTTTTCCTTAAATTCATTTATTAGGCAAAAAGAAGCATTTTTCCTAATTTTTGTTTTATTTTTCTAAGAAGTTAGAAAAGTTTAGTACAAAATAAAACATCCCCAGAGCTGAAGTCTTTCACAATTTACACCTGCTTGTGAAGATGAAAACTTTAAAGTCATCGATTGTTATCAGACACACCTATACAAGCTTGGTTGACAGTTGGTTGAAGGTAAAACATGCATTTCCGTTGATCATGGTGTGGTCTTTTCCTCAGGTACTGTGAACTAACTATTGTTAAGAATTTTAAAAACGACAGACCTCAATAGATATTATCAAGAAGACTATTTATTCTGACAAGATAACACCATACACCAAAAAATAGCACTTTGCATGTAGAAGTGGCAATACTTGCATGGTAAATCTGTCGGGGTCATAAACTCCTCCAAGTTCTCTAAACAATTCAATACCTCTGGGTATTGATCCAGGAGTTCCCTTGTCTTCTGGATTGGTTTTAAAATTTCAACGCTATGTAGTTAAACATTGGCTCAAAATTGAGTCAGTCTTTCAACGGCGATTATAAAAAAAAACAAACTAATAATCAAACTGTATTTTCTTGTATTTTTTATAACTCCTTGCATATTTTCTACACACCTTCATAATTTTATGTTTCTAAGTCTAACAGATTTTGATCTGCAAAGCAAAATGTATGCCTTTTAGGAAATTGATTTTGATAATGTGATAGAAGATTCGCCACTCAAAAAGCGCGAAAAGTATAGTTACTTTAAATTTTCGATGAAAATAATGTATAAGCTTTTATAATTAATTTATACGTTTCTTACTCTTAAAATAAAAAAATTTTTAAAAATTATTCAAAAAACATTTTTTTTCTCTACATTTACTCATAAAGGGCCCCCAGCCCTCATAAAGGGCCCAGTCCAGAAGCCCAGGGCCCCTGTAAACATAAAAACGGCTCTGCATCAAATATACTAATTAATTAATCCAAACGATATTTTAAGTTAGGAAATTAGACATAAAATCGTTATCCGATAAGACATACCTTTTTTTCAACGGATTCGGATTTCTGACCCCCAAAATAAAGTAGTTTTAATTTAGAAATATTGTTTCATTAGTTTTTTCAGGAGCGCGCTTGAAAGTTAGCACCCTTTACTGTTAACTTTAGTTTTTGCGTATTTTACTACAGCCCACTTTTTTTTAAGCGAATTGAAAAAGTTTTGCATACAATTCCAATCTGATCAATCAATTCATATTACTTTTCTAAAGATAATTTAATGCAAAATAAAACTTTTAGTAAACATTTATTATTACTTTATTTAAGGGAAGTCGAGAAACTTAAGAAATGTAAAGGTGTACAATTTTTTCATCATTTGCAATTTTAAATGTCAAAATACAAAATTTAAGCAAAATTGGTCAAATAAGTCATGAGAAATAAATAAATAAAAATTAAAAAAAACTCTTATTTTTCGAAATTTGGTCTCCTAACTTCTTCATTTTTAGTGTCCATTTCTTGCGACTTAAATTTCGTAACTATGAAAGTAAATTTAAATTGTAGAGGAAACGCGTTGGTAAACAATAATCAATTAACTGTGTAAAAGGTTATTCGTTGCAGGCGTATGTCAATATGCAAAAAGCTTTTGCAGTGCGAAACAGAAATCATTTTAGAAAGTGTACTTTCAGCTTTGCAGAGAAACGAAAACATAGGCAGACAAACAGCAGCCACGTGTGGCAATTTTTTTTAAAAATGTAAGTTAGTTACTATTTGTTTCTCGGAGGCAAATTTAAAATTTGTAAATTGAAAAATAATCACAAACTTAAACTATATTGTTTGAATCTTATATTTTAAGCCGATAGACTTACTCTTTTTCTCAAATGGAGAAATTAGCATTTTACCGGACATAGATGTTCACTTTAATAGCATCTTTGAAAAGAAAAAGGAGACGCAAGGAGAAATTTTAAAAGTCTCTTTGTATTTATTTACAATGTATATTAACGTCGAGTCCCCTCATTAAAATAGCCTTTTTTTTTGTCCGTAAAATTATACTATGTAACATTAATAAAAAAAAATCGAATTTTACAATTTTATGGGCATAACCATTTCAAAGTTCGTTCAAAACGGGGCATGATATCTTTAGATGGAATACGTGGATGCAAAAAATGTACTTAAAACTTTATTTGCAAAACATTTAAATGATTCAAAAGCCTATCGATGCACATAAAAATAACATTTTATATCAAAATGTTCTTTAAATGTTTTGTTAAATGTGCATGAAATTTCAAATTTTTATTAACGAATAATTTTTGAGTTATGAGAGTAAGAAGCGTAGAAATTTTTCGAAATTGCGGTTACAGCTACAACTATTTTTTCTCATTACAGAAATAATTTTTACGCTTACAATGTATGGTAAATTGCACCATACAGTACAAAATACATCGGTAACAGAAAAAAAAATTAGATTTAAATTTACATTAAAAGGAATCTGTACATTATAGTATCAATATTAGTGATTTTAGATTCTTAGAAACACACTTGAAAAAAATGATGTGAGAAAAAAATTTAAAGTATAAAATTTGTTTTAATTTAAATATTTTGAATTAATTTGTTTGAGTCCCCCTGTCGGGGGAGACTTGGCCCCTTGTCGGGCAGAATCTGGCGCCACCCTTGATTAAAAACATTTAACATCCAGTTAATCCGAATTTATGTAATTTAATAATTATTCACACATAATTAGATATTTAAAAGAAAAATTAATTAAGATGCAAAGTTCAATTTGAAGTTGAGTGAAAGGAACTTTTAATACTTTATATATCTTAATTGCTAGTGCAATTATTTAATGGATAATAGTACTGTTATAAATAATTTATCAATTAAGAGTAGTCTCTCAGGAAGATAATCTTTTGATAAGTTACAAATGTTAACAAAAATGATAAAGAATTTCAATTTAATATGACTTTTAAAAAAGCTGAAAAATTATTATTTGTGTACTACTATTTGACAATACTATAAGGGTAATTATTGAAATTTAAAACTATATTAGAACTGCTTAAGAGTCCTAATCAATTTGCTATAAATTGTCTGAAGTGGAGAAAGTTCCTTTCCATGAACTTTAAATTAATCCTTATATATAATTTGATTTTTTTTAAAAATATATCTTATTTTATTCAAATAATGATAATGCTTAATATAACTAGAATGTAATAATAGAGTGAACAAAAATAATCGAAAAATTTTCACATAGAATAAATAACATACCTGTAAAAAGCCACTAAGCTGACTTATAACATTTCTGAATACATGTTCCTTTTTGTAAGTGTCAAACCATCCAGCTTTTGTCAGGCGAGCAAAGAGTTGGACTAATGCTTGAGTAACAAAAGAAGCTAATTTTGGCCAATTAGCTAAGTAGGTTAAAACATAATTTTCTATAAAAATAAATCG
Source organism: Parasteatoda tepidariorum (assembly GCF_982258835.1). Lineage (NCBI taxonomy): Eukaryota > Metazoa > Arthropoda > Arachnida > Araneae > Theridiidae > Parasteatoda > Parasteatoda tepidariorum. The sequence continues at coordinate 51,710,504 of NC_141766.1, forward strand.
AAAATTAAAAAAATCCTTTGCAATGCAAAAAGAAAAATAACATATTTAATTGTTATTCTAACATGCATAATTCCTTAATTAAATTTACTGCTTTGTTTTCTTATAGGGAAGCATATCCAAAGTTGGAAACATTTTGTTTAAAACAAGCCTGCACAATAGCCAGAACTGAGTGGCCTGCAAAGGTCTTCATATAAATCAAAAAATAAGATGGATATTTTTTTCCCTGACTGAATATGATATTGATAGAAAAAGAACTTTAATTATATACCAACAGGTGGCAGCTCTAGCCTGGCCACAATTTTGCAGAATATGCCCAGCAAAAAAATTACGCAGTTTTCATGAAGATGTTTAAGTTATCATTAATATTTTGTTTTCTTTACAGGGATGAGAGTAGTCAGAAAGAAAAAAGAGGAAATCCCAAAAAAAAAAAATTATATATACATATATATAAACAAAAATGTGACAAAAAAAGTGCGATTTTTAAACTTGTAAACCATGTGAATATAAATCCCGATATGAGACTTTTAATTCACGTAAATATGAAACTCTACATCGGATTTAAAAAATGCGAAAATACAAATCATGATTTTTTAATTTTTTGATCACGATGCATAATTTTTAAATCGCGCGATATTACAACCACAAAAACAAATCACGATATTGGATTTTAAGCTTGCGTGAATACGAATTGCTACATAGGGCTTTAAAAGCTCATAAATACAAATCGCGATATTGATTTTTTAAATCTCGTAAGTAAGAATCGCAATGTACAATATTTAAATCGCCTGAATAAGAATCGCAACGTTCAACCTTTAAATCAGGTAAATACGAAAATCGAGATTTGATAATAAAATCGCGATTTTAAAAATGCATAAATACAAAACACGATATTGGATTTTTAAATGTCGTAAATAATAATAATAATATACGATATTGAAATAGTGTAAATAAGAATAGCAATGTGCAACTTTTAAATAAGGTAAATACGAAAATCAATTATTGATATTAAAATCGCGTGAATAAAAATCAAGATACTTGCAGAGTCTGAACTTGTGATTTCTAAAAGGCTTGTTTGTATTGTTTTTGTTTAGACATAATAAATAAAAATTTACAAGATTAATTGAATGAGCAAATAAATATTTTCACCGCAAATCCACCTCTATTTTTTTCCTCTTTTTTTGTTTGTTTTCACGCCAGAATACAAGAAGCAGCGACAACTGAATTACGAAAATACGAGCTATCCAGCCGACGGATAAAAAATACGGAAAATCTTATTTTCTGTGCGTGAAATCGGAAAAAAAATAGCTAAAATAAGTAAAAATGCGGAAGGGTTAGCAGCTAGGGCGCAGATTGAATTTTCTGTTTATCTTTGAAAATCGTAAATAAATATAATTATTTTACTTCAATGACTGAATTTTTAAAAATAAACAGGATATTTATTAGAAAAAACCGAACTTTTAGAGAATCGAAGTTTTTGATAAAAAGGCTGAAATTCGAGAGACAAAAAAAATCTCATCCCTATATAAAGGTCAACCAGTTTTATCCCTAGGAAATGATTTGTAGAGAAACTTCAGAGGGAGGAAAAGGGACTTCAATAATTTCCCTCCGCGGAAAATTAAATTCCTCATAAAATATTTTAACTTGTGCAAAAAAAAATTTTAAAAAAAAGCGGAAATCCGCGAATCCGTGGAAGAATCTCATCCCTGTCTTTAGTACCATAATTTGGAGATACACCATGATGTTTATGATTTTAAACCTTAAATTTTGGTACGGGCAGTGTATCTAATGAGGCTTATTCAAAGGCTAGATTAAAATTAAAAAATATATTAGAAAATTCAAATGTCCTTAAAATTTAAATAAATATATAAAAAAAAGTGGGTTATTCACGGGTATTAGAGTGATTGAAAACAAAAATTTCTAATTTAAAAAACTTAATTCTTGCAAAAATCTATGAAATGAACACCTCGGTTTCTCAATCCGTCCTGAAGACATAGAACTGTTGCCTACCTCCTCGCTTTTATTTGATTATTTTGTACAAACGTGCCAGTTAAGCATTCAAACCCTATTAGTCAACCTTTTTTTTTTTTAACTTGGTGTAATTTGTTTACCTCAAAATATCTCTTTGCTTGAACACTGAAAATTTTTTTTTATCATAGATAAGAAACTATAGTATGCTTAATAATGTGACATTATTAATTATCTTTCATTTTATAATTTATTTAACGTTATTCGTGTACAGAAAAAGTTGAAAGTTAATTTAACTTGTGGGATTAGTGGATATTTGTGCTGAAATTAAAAATTAAAAGTATCAAACAATTTTCAACTTGCTATTAGTAGCTTTGGAGTTTTTCAGAAAAAATATATTTCTAGAAATAAATCTGTCGTAGATTTGTCTGAAAGATATTATAAGTTTATATGTTATATTAAAAGTTAATATGAAAAAAGAAGAATATTAGAGAATTCTTATGGGTATTAAGCATAAAAAACTTGCTAGGCCAAGGTTTTAAATGTGTAAATAGCGTCATTACTAACATAATGTGAATAAATTTAGATTAATTATTAAAATTTCTTGAAAATATTTTAATGCTTAAAATGAAAAAAAAAAGGTTGTAGCCGAAATTTTCTTATATTTGACAGATATCTAATTTTAAGGGTTATATGGATTATATTAAACTACTATTTTTATAACAGAAATTTTGAAAGTGTCAATAAACTTGTATTGTTGGAATTTAATTCTAGATACTTCAAAAGTTAATACCTTATGTTACTTTTAAGAAATTAAATACTTTTCAAGGTCAATTTAAGAAAACTAAACATTTTTTTTTTCAAACATCAGACAATTTTTAAGTATTCAGTTTTAGTTGCATTACATGATTTCAGAGTTTCTCCAAAACATGACAGCCAACTTAAAAACTAAATCATGATGAAATTACAGGAGATGCTGAAAGCGCACACTTTTAATATAGCTAGCTTTTGATGAAAATCTAAGCACTTCTCAAATCAATTAAACAGCTGCATTAAAAAAAAATCATGCAAGTTGGCAGCAGCCTAGCACCAGCATTCATACAAACAACAATTGCCTTAAATTTGCATTGTAATTTTCAGCACATTATCTGCATATTACCTATTAAAAACCATGAAAATCATAACTGCAGAAAAACTGGCAGCACGAATAATCTGTCAAAATTATTTCCTTCATATCAGACATTGTGAATTTCTTATCAACTTCCATCAGTCATGAAAGTATAAGAGACCATTCACATTGTAGGGGGAAAATTCCCGCTTGCAAATTTGGAGATGCGAACACGAACTTTATTGATGAAATATATTTACCCATAAAAAAACTCTCCACTCATCTCCAAATTCACACACACTTTTTATTGTATCCAGTGTAAATGCCCTTTCAATATTATCACGTGTCTGCTTGCTTGTTTCCCTGCTAATGCCCTCAGGCTTACATGTAACGCAGATTCTGCCAGTGAGAGGGGTTTGCACAGTTAAAATATTTAAATCATAAAAAGTAGATTGCTGCAGTAAATGAACTAGTGCAAAATCAGCAGATTCTATTACAGCATTGGTTATCCACTTAGATTTTTCCTTTGGGCTATGTGAAATACCTGCGGATTATGCGCTATCATGAATAATATTCAGGAAATTGCGGTACTAACTACTGAAATGCAACTTTGGTTAATATGCATAGAAACCATTTATTCATGCTTGTTATAAATCTTAAAAGTAATAAAATACATGAATTTGTGACCGACAAATAAGAGCTATAAAATTTGTTGTACATACTTATTTCAATTCTTTGTTGCAAAGTTAGAGTCTGTGGACTTCTAGAAACAAGCTTTGTAAGAGTGGTAGCGGCAAGGAGTTGAGCATAAGAAGACTATATGAAAAGGAAATGAAAAATAATTTCTTAATACGATGATGCTAAACCAATACAAAGTTCTTCAAGTTTTTACTGAGTGGCTCAATCTGTCCCGGCACTTTTTATCTTTCCTTCCCTTGAAAATATTACTGCTTTTTTTATTCTTTTGAAATTGATTTCTAAAGAAGATATTATCCCATGTATTATTTTAATATAGAATCAATTAATAAAGAATCAATGTTGCCTCCTCTTTAAAAAAATTAACTTAAAAGTGGAACGGGTTTGTTTTTAAAACTTTTAGTTTAGCATAAGGGTAGAGATATCTTGGTCATAGTACCTTTGCACTAGATAAGACCAGACATATTCCGTTGGCAATACTGTATTGGTTAAAAATTCAAACACCACTCTGTGAAATCAGTTTTTTTTAAGAGCAATAATAAAAAACCTTTAATTAAACTATTAATATATCTTGAACTAATGCTACAATTAAAATAAAGATGGCAAATAACCATTCTTTTTTAGCCACATGGCTCAAAATACTTTGACAAAAAATCGTTTTCTTTCTTTTCCAAGGTTGATTTTTATGTATTTAAAACAGAAGGTCAAATAATTGCTTAAGCCCCAAATTAAAAGTAATTAACCATTCAAAAGTATTTCATAAAAACATATTTTATTGTTCTTAACAAAATTTTTATACCATAAATATACTAATGCAATAATAAAAAAGAATAAAGACTAGATATATTTAAAATATGCTTTAATTTTACTTTACAACTCCACTTAACATGCAAATAAACACACAACATCTAAACGCTATCTTAGATTACACATATAAAAGAGCAATTTCTCCCCTTGCTTTCCTGTAATATGAAAATGTCCCACTTCAGCATTATTTACAGTAATATCAATATTTAGCAGTATACAATTTATAGCATGATAAATAATTAAATTTTATAAAATAAATATTTATTGTTCTTGATTTACTGAATTTCTATAAATTCTTAAATTAAATATTTAAGGCGGGGTACAAAAGTTTTTGACATGTGTCAGTTTTTGATGGTTTTAATTATGGATAAAACTGTAATGTCAAAAACCATGCATCAAAAATCTAAAAGGATTGTATTTATATATTGGAATAAATTCATTATTATAATTCATGTCATAAATAACAAATTACATGCAATGTCTATGTTGTTAAATATTAATTTTTTTCCTTATACAATTTAACAAATGTTAAGAAGAAAAGATCTAGAGAAAAAAAAACCTCTTTTACATAAATATACTTAAAATTTAAAAATTCAGACCATTCTATGCTAATCAAAGATCAGCTGGAAATTATAGTTTAAACTGCTTTACACAAGACATTCTAGTAAAAGTGTTATAATTCCCTAACATAAAAAAAATATATAGATATAGTAAGCAGAAGGGGCAATTTTCAGTGGCTTCTGCAGTTGAGCAAGAAAGCATTCATTGCAGTAGGTTACTCAGGGTGTGTAGCCAAATTTTTCAACAAAAAATAAGCACTTTTCAAGCACTCAAAATATATTTTTAACACTTTACAAAAATATCGATGACAAGTTTTTGACAAGTGACGGTTTTCTTTGGTTTTAACCGTCATATTAAAAAAAACTTTTCACATAATTTTGGACAATTGTCAAAAACCCCTCATAGGTTAAGAGTCCCCTTGCCATTGTTGGTTTAACCATGAAAGGTTTTCGTGATTTTCCTTTCCATGTAACGCAAATGCAGGTTAGTTCCATCAAAGAGTCCTACATGAAGGTAAAATTTCACCCACTACTTGATCTAGAAATTCCCTTGTCTTCTGCATTGGGTTCAAAATTACAAAACTAATCAGTTGAACATTAGTAGTTGAATACCCAAAATTTTGGTGGAAGGATAATTATTAGCCATTACAAATATGAAATAATTTTAAATTAATATGTATGTAAAATTACAAATTATATTCTTGAATTATTTGAACATGTAATTCCTTCTCTTTTGAAAATTAATGTCAAAAATCTAAATTTTGATGGAGAAAATATTAAATAATTATAAATAAAAATGCTTGAAATTGCGATTTATCCAATCCCTTAATTTGTTTATTTAATAAAAATTAAAATACAAAAACAATCATCTTATAAAAAAACCACTTGACAATCATCTTATTCTTTACATGTAAAATAAGTTTTCATTTACTTTCAATTTAACGCCTCTTTTCCTCAAAGCAAGTGATTACAAAAAAATTAAGCCCTCTATACCATAAATACCTCTATACATACTTGAAGTTCAATTTTCAGTTTTGCATGAATAAGACTGAAATTCAAAACTGCTCTTTTGATAGATGCTCAGCTGTATAGACTAGAATGTTGATATACTGATACTATTATAACATACAATATTTTTTGGCGAAAGCGCCGCACATCGATAAAAATGAAATTTTTAAAAAAAAGGTTATAGTAAGCGCCGCAATTGCGCTAAACCGCCCATATCAGCATCCTTTTAGAAGAGACCTTTAAATTACCATTTAGAATATCAGCATAATAAAAATTTTTTATGCATTTCATAAAGTAAAGTTTTAATTTCTAAATTATAATAAAAAATTTCTTTTTCAGCAAAAAAAAGCAACAAAAAAAGTTCTCTTTCAGCAAAAAAGAAAGAAAAAAAAAAGAAAACAACAAAACGATATAAAATAAAGTTGTTCTTACCAGTTGGCACCGTGCCAAAAAACAGAAGAACAGCAAAAAAATATTTATATGATCTATGTTCAGTAGCTGAATTAACGCTGAACTGATTACGGAAATCCGTAAAACAATGTAGTAAGAAAAATAAAATAAAAATTTATTAAAAGAAAGATTTTAAAATATTACCGTTTACAATTTGAAGAAAAACTACTACATAATAACGAAACAGCTAATAATAACGAAATAACTAATAATAACAAGAATAAGAAATAACTAAACAGGCCCCAAAAAAATTCTGAAGGAATGAGCGAAGGGGAAATAAGTTTCACTTTCACAATCTTTGGGGGTGTAATTTTAGTGGGTAGAATGCAGGGCTCGAAAAACAGCCCGTCCTCGGCGATCAAAAATTCCCCGCGAACAACGAATTTCTCTTATCCGACGTCCGCGCGGACGGCCATTTTCCTGTTAATGTTCGTGATATATTTTCAATTTTCATTATCTTACAACAGTCCTACAAGTTACAAGGCAGCAAAATGACCCACAATACAGCAACATACTACGCATGTTGGAATTGATGATTTCTCTGTCTGGGAGTACTGCAGCGGTTGAAAGGGGCTTTTCAGCAATGAACTTACAAAAAAAAAACACATTACGTACTGGTCTTAAACAAGAAGCGTTATACGCAATTATGAACATCTATCTAAATGGAAAACCCCTTTCAGATTTCTGTGCAGAAACCTCTGTAAATCATTGGCTAGATTGTGGAACTGGCAAACGTCATATTCTATTCATTTAAAAAAACGCAGTGCCCTCGGATAAATTGACATTCCAGATAACTTGACCTTTGTCATTTAAATTATTTCATAAAAGAAAGAAATTATTTCATAACAGAAATACTAGGTAACTACTAGTAACCTAGTATTTCCTTTATTACTGTATAATGTAATCCTAGTAACTACTAATTCATTGTGCAATTTATATAAATGTTTGTAATAAATAAGAGAAAATTATATTTTTATTTATTTAGAAGCTACAGGTTAGTTTCAAAGGAGGACGGGTACATTGTTGGACAAGCCGTCCTCGGGGACGAGTAAAATTTCTGAGTTTTTTCGAGCCCTGGTAGAATGTCCTCTCCTTCAATGGAAATAACCCAATGTGACCAAACTTAGAAAGAGAAGAAAATGTTTAAAAGAATGACACGTGCTCCTCAACGTGTCATTTCTACTGGAGCTGTTTAGGAGGAATCAATCAGTTATATTTTAAAGGGGTATAGGATCCTTAATCCAGCATTCCAAAATTCTGCACTTAATCTGATCTAATTTCTTTTCTTTAAAGAAATTTATATTGATAAGACAAAAAAAAATCAGCTATATTCTTTTTATTTGGAATTAACTTGGTAACTTACTTTATTTTATCTTTTAAAAATAAAAAAGCTTGAAAAAAAAATACAGGGCTTAATCCAGGTTTTCAATCCTAGTACCTATTTTTGTGAAAATTTTTTTATTTTTGTGAAAATTAAGTATTGATTTAAAAAAAATAAAAAAAAATTTTTTTTTTGTAACAAAACTTGAATTGTTTTGCTCTTCAATCATTGGTTCCGTAGCATTTTTAATACACTGTGCCTCGTTATCAACTGTGACGGTTTTTTCAGACGGCGACTGTTGTGACGTTTTCTCCTCAGTTTTTTCAGACTGAAAAAAAGTTTTAATTGATTTCGTTCCTATACTATCGATCGTGCGTAAACGCTTCATATAATAATCGCTATTCCGTGAGCCACCCGCTCCACTTAAATTTCTTCCTCGCTTCATTATAAAAACTTTTCATAAATCTTGTTCATAGAACACGTTTTACGCTAAATCATAACAAAAACACTTGTCTGGGAAAATGAGTTGAGTTGTTTACACGCTGGCTCAATTTAGCCGGTTGCCTAGTATAAAAACTTCACCACTCACTCCGATTGAATGGCGTATTTAGGAGAAGTGACGTCAGCATATCAAGCCTGTTTTCGAGCTAGTGCGGTTGCGCGGAACGCCGTCCGATGGCGTACCATACGGCGCTCACTGTGAATCCACTTTTCCGTGAACCGCTCGGAAAACTATTCAGCACTTTAATTCCTTCTAACTTTCTTTTTTATTTTCGTGAAGATGCGTTTTTTTTCAAAGTTTGTTGAAGTACTGGTTTTCTTTTGTGAAGGTACCGATTTTTTTTTTAATTTTGTGAAGGTATCGCTTTTTTTTTTTTTAATTTTGTGAAGGTACCGAAAAACGGTACCAAAATCGCCCTGGATTAAGCCCTGAAATAATAAATCTGTATCAAAGGAAACATCTGTTTCTTAAGCAGTTTAAAATAAATTGAGAAGTAAAAACACCTGCATTTCCAATGAACAAAATAAAGAAATGCAAGTTGGAAAAAACTGATCAATCAATCTTGACAGCTGGGCTTGTGCTTTACTGATTTGCCCCCACATTTCCCTCCTCTGTTTGACCATAAATTGGCCACACCCAGTTGACATTGAAAGTACCATGTGGACAACAAAATGAATTCTATCCCTTTTGCAGTTTTTTATTCCATTCATAAATTTTTTTTATTTTGCCGCTTTTTATTAGTTATTAACTGCTACTTTGTTTTTTTTTTCTTGTTAATAGTTGTTTGCTTATTTTTTAATTTTTTATCTTTATTAGTTTTTAGCTTGTTTTTTGTCGTTATTCATTGTTAGTTTCTTAGCATTAATTGTTAAATTTTTTTTTTTGCAGTTCCTTGTTAGCTTTTTTTTCTTGCGAGGTAAGCCTCTTTTGTTAAAACAAAATGTTATCTAAAAGAAAAAACGAGAACTATGATCTTGCTCCAAAGAAGAAACGATTATTTCTTCTTCATAGGATTCGGATTATTTCTTCTTGATTATATTATATAGATTATTATTTTGATTAGTAAAATTTCTTAAGATGGGCCAGTTTTAAATTCACCCCATCATAATCTACGATCGAAACTTGACTAAATTAATTGGTTTTTCTGAAATTAACAATGGATATTTGGAGGACATATTGGAATTTCCGAAAGAGATCCGAATTTCGGCATTTCGTCAGTCCCGTGAGTGTCGGAATTAGGGTCCTATTACTTCCTTTTCATTCGCTCAAATTATAATTGCCGATGCTCTGCAACAAATCGCAATACGGGCGAATATTTCGTCGACTTCGTTATTAATTTTTTTTTTATAGTCTTTCTCTCAAAAAATTATTTAATCTTAAATAACTTTCCTTGAAAAAAATTTTTGCTACTAAAAAATATTTCGTCGGAAGCGCCGCATGTAGGAAAAAAACAACTTTTTTTTCGATATCGCCGCGGGGCTTCCGCCGAAAAATACGGTACTTAAATAATATGTAAATAGGAAATTTATTCTAATAACTGTACTAAATATTGATAGCAACTTAACTAAACTCTTGAATTGATTGATTGATTGATTATTAACTCATTTAAACAAACATTTATATTTTTGTAAATTAGAATTCACTTATTGATCAAGGAATATATTACAGATGCGATTTATTAAAAATATTCATGTACAGTGCACAAAATAAAAAATGGACTATCCTAAATAACTTTTGGCCTAATTATTGGATCTTTATGTCCGAGGGCTCATTCTTAATGGCTCAAGCGGCTGACGTCAAATATGCTAATTAATTAGCGCAGGTGATATTTTAAGTTATGAAATCAGACACTAAAACATACTTTTTTTTTAATAAGCATATCTTTTTTCAACTGATTCAGATTTCTGACCCCAAAATATGGGGGTAACCGCAATCTGGGAAATATAGATCCAATAGTTTGGTAAGGAGAGACGTCCAAGGTTTGGGCTCCTTAATGCTAAATTTAAATTTTGCAAAGCTTGGGCTCCTTAATTTTTGTATACTTCTTAAGCGAACTGAAAAATATTTGCACACAATTATAAAATCCATTTATTCAAATATAATTTCATGCAAAAAATAATTTTTTGCAAATATTTACTATTTCTTATTATTTTATTTAAGGATAGAAAGAAAAATTTTGAATTTTAAGTTATATAATTTTTTACATTGAATAAAAGAATATAATTTTCAAAGAAAAAATACAAAATTTAAATGAAATTAGTTGAATAGTTCCTGAGAAATTAAATTTCAAAAAAGTGGTACTTTAAAAATTTGTTTTCTCAGGATCTCTTTGACCAATTTCATTCAGATTTTGTATTTTGCCATGTAAAGTATATTCGATAAAATGATGTAAAATATTGTATACCTTACAATTCAAAATGATTTCGACTAATATTAAGTAAAATAATAAAAAATAATAAATATTTTTTTTAAAAGTCATTTTTTGCATAGAATTATCTTTGGATAAATGAATTTTATAATTTTGTGTAAAAAGTTTTCAATTAGCTTTTAAACTTCTTGATCTATGGCGAAAAAAGCTAAAAGTAAGATTAACATTAAGGGGTCTATACTTTAGAAAGCTCTATTGAGCAAACTATTAGGAGAATATTTTTCAGATTGCGACTACCCCTTATATTTGAAAGGGGTCAGAAATCCAAATCCGTCGAAAAAAGGCATGTTTATTCAGAGAAATAATGTTTTTCTGTCTGATATAGTAACTTAAAATTATCATATGCACTAATTAATTATCATATTTCAGGTCATCCTGTCGAACCTTCAAGATTGAGTCTTAAAACATAAAGATCCGAGCATTAGATTAAAAGATGTTAAGGGTGGTCCGTCAGAGAAAACTCGTCGGAGAAAAGAATATTGCACCATTCATTTCTCCACTAGCTCAAATGCTCTATTGCCCACTCTCTGCAGGCGTAACAGTGCCTTGCTGTTAATGTGACACGCACCATTGGTTGGCAAGCATGCAGATCTACAGCCTGAAGGCAGTTTCTGACAGTTTAAGTCGAAACTGCGGTGCCAGTAGCCGAGCAAAAGTGTTGATGAAGAAGAGTGGCATTTATTTTTTGATGTTTACGAGCCGTTAGCATTAAATAACAGTCTTCATTGGGTACTGTTGCACATCTACGCCCTTACCCTGATATTCGGCCTGCATTTCCAGTCTCCAAAAAACAGTTGGTTTCAGATCCTAGAAATCACACTTTGTAAAACTCCAATGGCCTCTGCTACTTCAACTTGTGATTCGCTCCCTCTAACCTGCCAACAACTCTCCAAGCTTCAAATTCGGTTAAATTACTTCATTAAGACTCCTCAAAACGTGCTTCAATCAGTCTTTTCCATTTGGTCTTACATTAAGTTGAAAGTCAAATCAAATTCACTGCTGCTAAAGTGTTGTCTTCGATGCCTAAATTTGCATTTGTGACTCTCTTATTCCATTTCATGCAAAAAAAAATTGCTTTTACTGTTATTTTATACAAGACTTACCCTATCCTTTAATTGTTTTGAGCAGCCAATATATATATATAGTATGTGTCAGTAAATCTTCCATAAAAAGTTGTAAAAATGAGTATGTAATTGTATCAGAAGGTACTGTGAAACTGTATTGTGGAATCAGAGCATTAACCCAAATAAAGAGGATATTCATTTCTTACAATGGATTTTTTCTCTTTATTTATTTAGGGTTTGAAAAATGCTAGTAACCAAAATTTCATGATATGACTAATTTGTTTTTAGCCAAAGTTATATTTTCGATGAGCATTAAAATCCAATCAGTGATGTTTTATATCACATAAAATAAAAAGTTCCTGAAGCAATTTTTACATAGATATAAAATGGTTATTTTATGACAAATATGCCTCTTTTTGTTTTACACTGATAAACAAACACTAAAAAATTAAAAAAATCTGTCGATTAATGCCCTTTAAAAGATAATATAACTATGGCAAAAGCCTCAATTGTCATATTTCACATACAAAACTGGTATGAAGCACACTTTTTCGCTGGATGTGCATATCACATAGCCCATTAACTCTAACTCAAACAGCTGTTACATTCATGTATTCTCACATAGCAAAGGTAAAAGAAAGATGATTGACTTTCAACTGTGAGGCAGCCAGTCTTATCTTTCATCTTAATTGTTTTGTCTCAATGCTATTTGTCTCATATTTGAGTAATAAATGTCTTATTAAATTATTTATGGTCTTTGCTTTTTCCCACATATATTACACATTAAACTAATGATTATAATAATCGTAAAAACTTCGCAAGATTATGACATTGAAATAATCCTTCTAGGTTTTCAACCGTTTTAACCATTTTTGATGCTTTAACGCTTTGACACTTTTCATTTTAAAAAGCAGACATCTGATTAAAGGCAATATATTTTATTGATTTAAAAAACGTATAAAGATAACAGAACGGTGAAAAGAAACAAAATTGACAAATCTCATAAAACTAGTTAAAGTATGTTTTAGTATTAGTGGCATAATAATAAAGGAGGAACAAAATACTTTTTCCCCATTTCTTAAATGTAAGGGCTTTTGAGTTTAACAATATGCTTATTAACATAATGCAGTATTAAATAATATACTATAAAATTAAGATATTTAAAATAACTTCATATTTTTTTTATAAATAAAAAATTTATCAATTATGAATAAAAACACAATGCATATATACAATGCAAATTTGTTTACACTGATATTAAAATATAGAAAGAAAAATAAATTCTGAAAATAAAGTGAAATATAAAGTGCAAGTTCAGAAAAGTATTTCATTCTTGTTCATGCTTTTGATTGTACCTAAGAGAATGCATCTTTAACAAGATATTAAAAAAAAGTACTTCTAACTTTTTATCTTAACTGCTTCAATAATTACATTATTTAACCAACTAAAAAAGCTATCAAAACATGGATTTGGTGGATTAAGTAAATATTAAATGATACATTAAATAAAGGAATATATTAAATAACAACATTAAGTACATTATTTTAAATCAGCTAAAAAAATAGCAAATTAATAGATAATAGTTAAGTAAAAATCTATGTTATATTTAATCAGGCGTTTGATAAGGACTGCTGAAATATTGGAAAAATATTTTGCATTTTTCCAACCCCGATTATAGAAAAATTTATCGACAAAATATGTTAATAAGTCATACTTTTACAACAAATAAATAGTAAAATTAAAAGTATTACATCTCCCCTTTCTAACAGCATTCGACATCTCATCAAGCAGTCTGGGGCATGAACAAAATTGACAAGGGCTTTTTCTGCTGTGGCCCTTTCTTCAGGATTACTTGCATCATAAAATTTCTTGCATAATGCCTCTAACTGCACCAACTCCTAAACAAGAAATACTCATATCATTAGACAAATTCTAATTACAAAAGATGTTCAGTTATGACTTCTGTTATATATATATATATATATATATACACAGTATAAATTCGAAAATCCATGCTATTTAGAGGTTTTCAAGATACAGCTTCCAGGTATTTAACTTAAGCCAATAATCAAAGTTAAGACCCAAAATCATTAAAAAAAATGTATTTGATCCCATCAAAAACATACACAGACATGTGACTGCTAGAAGAAAAAATTATCTAGAAAAAATTTCTCATTTTGTTTTAGTGCTTTAATTTTTACCTTTTTGTACATACAAAATAAATAAAAGACTGTCATTTTTATGTACATAAGTAAAAAACATAAAATTTATGTATATAAAATTTAATGAGAAAAAGAAAAGCTTTCTTGTCTAAGAAATTTTTTCTAACTAACAAATAAAATAATATATACATTGAAAAAAAATTACATATTCCTCTTTTTCCCAACTTTGCAAGTTGTTATTGCATCAAAGAAAACAATTTAAAAATTTGGAATCCACAGCAATAACTGAAAAAAGATAGGTGAAAATACCATGTGCAACTAGAATGAAATCATAGAAATCAGACAAATCAAAAAGGGGTTAATTAAATACACGTTTCAAGATTTATGTTGTTGTAGTTCATTTACGTTGTACTAGAGCAGCACAATGGGCTATTGGCGACGGTCTGGGGAACATCCCTGAGAATGATCCGAAGACATGCCATCACAATTTTGATCCTCTGCAGAGTTGTAATAAATATTGTATTAAAAATAGCAAGATTTTAAAAAAATATATGATAATAGTGATAACTGAGGAAAAATTGATTGAAAAAACGTTAGAGTTAATGCATCAAATAGAGCAGTGGTCCCCAACCCCCGGTCCGCGGATCAAATGGTACCGGGCCGCCCATTTCATTGAAACTGAATTTAAATTCCTTGGTTTATACCTCAAATTAAAAATATCTGTGTTCCATTAAAATTTTTATTTATTTAAAAAAAAAAGATGCCCTCGATGGTAGTAACATAAATTTTTTAATGTTTTAAAAAGTTAAAAAAAAGAAATCTTCTGTAACTATTTTCTCATTCGATTAGTTTTAATAAAAAAAAACAATCATCGTAACTGTAAATATCATAAATAAAAAACGAAAGCGTGACGCGACATTTGCATTGGAACTAATAAAGAACTTCGTCTTCACTCTCGATTCTGATGCCTCACACACCGAGAGTGTATAGTAAGGCTATAAAAGAGAAGCTGGCTCGTCTGCCATTTAGTCGCCCAAAGACCACGTGACCATGATTCCTCTCTACTGTTTTGAGTGCTTTATGCGGTTTTGTTTGTTTTTTGTAAAAAGAAAGTGTCTATCACCCCTCTCTCTGTTCACCGGTACTTTCTCAGGTTTAACAGTGCTTGGTGTACGTGTGTATTGTGTCTGCACAAATTTAACTCACAAGTTAGCAAAAATTAATACGAAACAGACGTCCTTGGAAAAAAGAAAAGGCTCAGTGAAGAGACCGAAGAGCCCGCAGCATCAAAGAAACATGCAACTTTAAACAGACAATACTATGAGTCCTACTTGAAGTATGGTTTTGTCGGGACAGGCGATTCACACAAACCAAAACCACTCTGCATAGTTTGCGGTGATCAACTCTCTAATGACGCAATGAAACCTTCAAAACTGCTTCGCCACTTGAACGCCAAGCACCCTGGATTAAAAGACAAGTCCCTGGAGTATTTTGAAAGAAAAAAACAGGAACACGAAGGACAGAAAAAATTTATGATGGCCACCACATCAATAAAGGAGAGTGCACTAAGAGCATCATATTTGGTGGCTAACCGCATTGCTAAAGCTAAAAAGCCATTCAATATTGGTGAAGAATTAATCATGCCCGCCACTAAAGACATTTGCCGTGAAATACTAGGAGAAGCTGCTGTGGAAAAGATAGCATATGTGCCTTTGTCGGCTAGCACCGTGACTAGGCGCATTGACGAAATAGCCGAAGACATTGAAAAGCAATTGTTGGAGAGGATTAATGCATCACCGTGGTACGCACTCCAGGTTGACGAATCTACAGATATTGACAGCAAGGCAATACTACTTGTTTATGTGCGATATCTATATCAGGAAGATGTGCATGAGGATTTGTTATGTGCACTATCTTTGCCAACCAACACCACAGGAGCAGAACTGTTCAAGTCACTGGATAGTTATATATCAAGACAACTAAAATGGTCCTTTTGTGTAGGCATATGCACAGACGGAGCTGCTGCTATGACCGGACGTCTATCTGGTTTAACTGCTCGGATTAAGGAAGTTGCACCTGAGAGTGAAGCTAGACGTTGTCTCATTCACAGGGAAGGCAAGTCGAAAAATGTCACCAGAATTTAACAGCGTTTTGATTGATGTCATTAAAGTTATTAACTACATTAAAGCACACGCCCTTAACTCGCGCCTGTTTGAGCAGCTTTGTGAGGAGATGGATGCAGAGTACAGATGCCTTCTGTTATACACAGAAATAAGATGATTATCCAGAGGAAAATCGCTACTGAGAGTATTTGAATTGCCAGAGCCATTGCAAAGATTTCTCTTAGAAAAGAAGTCACCGCTGGCAGCACATTTCAGTGACAAGGTATGGGTCACCAAACTGGCTTACCTGTGTGACATATTCAACCTGCTGAATGAACTCAATCTGTGCCTTCAGGGGAAAATGACAACCGTTTTCAAGTTGGCTGACAAAGTAGCTGCCTTTAAAGCCAAACTGGAGTTATGGGGACGACGCGTGAACAGAGGCATTTTCGACATGTTTCATACATAAGTGGGTATTTTAGGCGAGACAGAGCCTGAAGATTCATTCTCGCAGTTGGTTCATGATCACCTGTCTTTGCTTTTTAAAGAGTTCGAGCGCTACTTCCCAACTACAAAAGACCCACAAACTGGTAAGGAATGGATCCACGACCCATTTGCCAACAAATCGGGTGAATCTAGCTTGTTAATGCAACAAGAAGATCAACTGTTGGAGATTGCAAATGACGGCGGCCTTAAAACTACGTTCGAAACAACAACTCTGCCGGTGTTCTGGATTAAAGTCTTGGCAGAATACCCCGAGATTGCCACCACAGCACTTAAATCCCTATTGCCATTTCCGACAACCTATCTGTGTGAAGCGGGATTTTCTGCAGTAACAGCAACAAAAACAAAGCAACAGAATAAACTGGAGATAAGCAACACAGTTCGGGGGTCATTGTCTCCGATTACCCCCAGATGGAGCCGTCTTATTGTAAAGGAACAAGCTCAGGGTTCTCATTGATATAATGTTCAAGTAAGTTAAAATGTTAAATCACTTTATTTTTTGGTGTAACTGTATTTTATTTTAAAGGTATGTTTAAATACAATTAAATTAAAATTATAAAATCAAAATAATCTAAAATATAACAATCAATGCCCCCCCCCTCAGTGGGCCGTGGTAAAATTATCAAACGTTGACAGGTCCGCGGTGATAAAAAGGTTGGGGAACACTGAAATAGAGAATACTTCAGATTGTGATTAGAATTCCTTGTATTACCATATCCTCCAGATTTTAAGAAATCATATAGAAATCAACAGCAATAGCAATAATTGCAACAACAAAAAAAATTCGAAACACTGCATGGAATTTGCACAAATTGAGCATGCCAAATAATAGTAATTTAAATGTGATTTGAATTTCTAGATTCTTAAGAATATTGTAAGAAAAAATAAAGATTTAAAAATCCAGGAGGATAATGATGTCAAAACTATGAAAAAGTTGAACAAAAAAACGTATCTTTATGTCAAAAAGTCACTAATAAATACACAAATTGAATTTTGTGTGTCATGTGTCATAAATAAACAGTTCAGTGATTAAAATAAACATTGAGATAATTCAGACCAATAATAGACAATAAGATTGAAACATTTCATGATTTTATGATGGTATTGACGCAAATGAAATCATCATAAAAAAATGCATTAAAAAAAGATTATTCAAATGCAAGAATCGTAATAATATGGGATTTTTAAAAACCAAGAGAAAATCAATTGAAGTAATTTCAAAAAAATTTTAACACAGATTTGTGATGGTGCTGAGTGTGTTGAAAAGTGATTACTAAAATACACCATTTGAAATTTTAATGTCGTAATATCTCATCAAAAATTAATACAAAACGAAAACACTTCCGTATTGTGATCTATAGCACCTATTACAATTACCAAGGCACCAAATGGATTTTAAACTTGCAATCAAGGAGATAAAAAAGATGATGAGGTTTGCCAAAGGGAAGCTACGAATTATAGCCTTCATGATAGTCCTTTTCAAAGAAGTTTTTTCTAGTTTCTTGTGGGCTATTACCTGGAAGTGGCCATGATTTGGCAATTATTCTGCCGCACATCATGATATAGAAAATTTCCTTTAACACAATTCAGTTTGTATGCTTCTGAGGTGCTTCGTTGTTTTCTTCCGTATACCATTGCCTGGTTTTCACCAAAATTTGGTTGAGAGCAAATGCAAAAATCCTCTCAATCACACAATGCTACAATTAGTTTTAAATAAATTGCTTTTCCTCCTTTTAGCTTGAGTTTTAAATGGATTACATTTTGTTAACTCCATTTTTTTGCACTTCTAATCTTCTGCTTTAAAGAAGCAAAAAGTGATATCAAAATACTACTACGTCATGTAACTAAACTGATTTTGATGAAAAAAATGTACCTTTCTTCATTTACTTTTTCTAATTTATAGAAGAGACCTGGCAGTATTAGTCGCCGATTTGACGACGTCAGTTGGCGCAAATATGCACCGATATGAAAATTAGAGTTGGGAAAATAAGACAATTGTAATCTTGAATAAACGGAGTTAATTTATAGAAAACACCAGGCAGTGCTAGTTGGCGCTTTGGCGATGTCAGTTGGCGCAAACATGAACCGATATGGAAATCAGAATTGGGAAAATAAGACAAATATAATCTTGAATAAATGGAGTTAATTATTACAATGATTAAACAAAAATAAACGAATATTTCGACAGTCAGAGGTAATTACAAGTAATAAATAACTTTTCCAAAAAATCAATCAAAATTTATATCAAAGCAAAAATAATTCTCCAAATGTCATTTCAAGAACTATTTATAAAATTGCTGTATGTTTCTGATCATTCTTTTTATTTTTGTTTTGTCTGACTCGCATTTCGGTGGAAGCACATGCCGGATTGTTTACTATCAGAAAAAATATACCAACTCTTATTTTAAACTCAGTATATACGTTAGAAAAAATAAAAACAAAATTTAATGAGCATCTAAAAGCGTTACTTCAGTGTAAAACGCTGCAATTTACAAAAATATTCAGTTAGGTTTCAATATAAAACCTCATAAACGTTATCTAATTTACAACACTTACTTGCTCATCCGCCATAGTCTTATAAAAATCCAAATAATAAACAGACATGCTCGTTACATAGAGTTAAATATAAAAAAAAATCCGAAATATCTAAAGCATAGGATGTATCGGATATTTCTAGCTTTAGTTTTAGCCGGAAGATGGCGAGATAAACACTTTCAGGCTCGACTTAGACTTAGTTTGGAGTAGTCTTCAAAATGATTTGATAATTTTCATTACATTTTTGTAATATTATTTAGTCAATGATGGAGTTATTTTATTTTTAACTAGGAGAAAAACTGAACAAAATACAGAAACAGTTAGAAGTTCAGCGTTCAGGATACTTTTGAAAAAGAAAGAAAGAAAAGTTACAACAATTGTGTAAGACAGATGAATAAAAAGTTTTTTTTTCTCTGTTTTTTTTTTTTTTTTTAAATCCAAACCTTATGACTTTCCGTTCAGATTATATGAACAAACAAGCATTTAACAAAAGGCTATTACGCAAATTTCTAACTATTATGAAAAAAAAGGAAATTCATTACATGCATTCGACCTTTTTATTACAGCCTATTTATTACACATTATTTCAATACTTTTTGCAACTTTCAAACCAAAAGATTTTAGTGGTATCCCAGATAGCAAAAAAAAAATTTTTTTTTTAACTCAGCAAAAACCTTTTAATGTAAAGCTAAAAAAGTTTGTTATGCGGTTTACGTGTAAACCTTCTAACCTTAAAACGAGTCTGTGACAATCTGCGTTATTCTACACACATTACCTTAATCCAAAACCCTGGAAAACAACCTTCGATATAAAAACCTTAAATCGAGGCTGACTTATTGTTTTCAAGCGTGAAGAAAATCTTTTAATGAAACTAGTCTCAAGATGAAAATAATCTTAAAACTCGGTCATTATAAGTTTTTTTTTCTTCCGTAAAGTCTTGTATGCTCAGCTGAAATCCACTTTGTCGTGAAATTTTAATGGACAATGAAATTTGATCCTATCACCGTTTGTAATGTCAGCTAAAATATCATTATGGACCTAAGTGACAATACTTTTTAAAAAATAATTTTTAATCCTTTTAAGGATGAAAGGTTTGAAACTGCAATGTTTTTGCTTTATTGAAAAAAAGGTTTGTAGTACAAACATTTTTGCGACAATAAAAAGAAAATTCCGACACAAGGTTACCGTAAAGTTACATGCTTTCTGGGATAATGATATGCATAAATTCAATTGCAAATATAAAAGTTCCAAATAATAAAAAATAATCATAAATAATAAAATAATTATAACTTATAAAATAGTTATATAAAGTAAGTTATAATGCTGCAGTTTCTAAATCATCATATGATGAAATTTCTGAATGGATCACAAACACGTATTTGGAAACATTCAAAATATAATTTTTAGAAAATTTTGAAAATAAATATCCCAGAAAGCATGTAACCTTACTGCAACCTTGTGTCTTAATTTTCTTTTTATAGTCACAAAAATATTTTGAAAAAAAAACCCTTTTTCAATGAAACAAAAATATTGCAATTTCAAACCTTTTATCCAAAAAGCATAAAAAATGATTTTTTAAACTCTTTTAAAAACTATTATTACTTAGGTTAAAAAATATAAGCGAATGGTAAACATTGTTTTTGTATTTTTGTTGGTTATCATGATAAGAAAAACGGAAATACAAAGTGAAAACCTTTTCAAAGGAAACAAAATAATGTAAATACCAATCTTTTCAGAAAAAATATTCATAAATAATAAACAAATCTAAGGCGAAAAATTTCATGTAGAGGAAAAAAAATAAGTGAACATAAAATCCAAGTTCTAAGGTTCTGCAAAATTACACTATGCGAAAATCTTTTTTTTTTTTAAGATTTTCTCATTATCCCCAAATGGATTTAAAAAGTTAGGAAAATACTTTTTGTCGATGAGCTTTTTTTACAGAAGACAGCTCAAGCTGCGAATTTAAGAAATTGAGCACAGCTAAAAAAGGCGGATTTAAGAAAATGTACGCAATACAAAATGTGTTTTTTTAAAAAGGACGCATCTTAAGATAAGTGAGTAAGAAAATGGGCACAGCTGAAAACATGGGCCTCGCAACTGAGGGGTGCAAGAGGTTTCATACACCCTCAATATTTAGGGAGTTAAGAACCCAATATTTTGAGAAAAAAATTATTTTGATTTTCCATTAAAAATAATCTATGTTTTTTTTTCATTAAAAAAATTTAATATATAAAAGTATTTATTGTATAAAAAGGCAAAAGTATTTGTAGAAAGGAAATAAACCTAAAAAATAAAAAAAAACTACATCAAAAAATGGATGGGTGATCGTGTAAAGCTAAGGGTGGTGGTGCTAGTGGTAAAATTGCTCTTTCAAGACTTCCGGGTTACTGCTTCCGATATATTTTTACGCCGCAGATTGAAAAAACGCACCTTCATATTATTGCATCATATCTTTTGCAGTATTTCACATGTACCGAGTTCTTTCTTTCAGCCTTTAAACTTCGGCATTATCATATTAATATTATAATCATTAGAATATTTTCTAATTGGGGTAACTTAAAAATATATTTTTGGCAACATTTTATTCAAATGTAGCCAAATAAGGGATAAAATACAAAACATAGCAAACCTGAAGAATTATTCACAATGAGATATTAAATCTCCAATTTTTTTTCTGACCTTACGACCTCTGAGAATCAATACATTTCTGAAAGCTCTTATGAATGATACAATTATGTTTAGATTTGAACCCAAATTACAATAACAAAGCTGCATAGAATATTAGGCTTGTTCACACATCGCCTCGTAGTCATAACATAAGCGGAGGGATACACCGGAAATTTTCTAAATTTCTTCCGGTTTAAGGACGCTTGTTATTGTTTACATTAGACCACCCATCCATAGCAAAATAAGCGTCTACAAAAATAATATAAGCGTAAATGTCAGTCTAAACTTTCTCTTAAATGAGCAATAAACGGAATTAGATTCAATAAAGTATAAGGGGTAACCGCAATATGAAAAAAAGTAGTTTAGTCAGGGTAGACGAAAGTTTGAGCCTCTTATTATTAATTTTATTTTTTGCGTATATTTTCTCATTTCTTGAATAGTTTTTTGCAAACAAATATTAAATTCCTTTATGCAAAGATAATTCCACATACAAAAAATTTTTTAATCATTATTTGTGATATTTTATTGTTTATTTGATAAAAGTAATACAATTCAGACTTGTCAGGCAGGCAATTTTTTATACATTCAATAAAATTTTATTGAAATCGGTCGAATAGTTCACAAGAATTGAAATTTTAAGTGTAAGACATTTTCTTCAAAAATACAACGTATTAATCTACGACTCCGGCGTTTTACCTTCCTTAAGTATGCACGAGAAAGACGATTAAGAGGTAGCCCATTAACCATTTCTTTTCCTTTTTTCTTTGTGTGTTAGGCATAGTTCATTTACTTTTATATTTAGCTTGTAACTGTTTTATCCATTTACAAAATTAATATGTAATGATTCTATATATTTCAAAAGTAGTAATTACACGAAAACATTTGCCAAGATGTATGAGATGATAGCGTTAGGAAATAATTTTGATGTAGAAGTATATATATTTATTTTTTATGTCATATTTTTGTAATGTATTAAAAAAATTTCTCGTCAACATATGAGTCTTTCTGCATTTATAAATCTAAATGTATAATCTCTGCATCATGTATTTAAAGGGCTCTGTATTATGCTAGCCAACTCCAGAACTGCTTACTCTGCTCTTTTTAGATTATTTCGCAAATTTCAGTGGTGTACGGATCGCTATAAATGAGGCTTGATTGATTGATAGTTCATTTACGTCGCACTAGAGCTGCAGAATGGGCTGTTGGCGACGGTTTGGGATACATCCCTGAGGATGATCCGAAGACATGCCATCACAATTTTAATCCTCTGCAGAGGGGATGGCACACCCGCTTCGGTAGCCCGACGACCTGCACGCGAAGTCGAGCACTTTACTGTAGAACAGTTTAACGAGGACCAATACCGCACACCCTCTGTCCCTGCGCAGACTGAGCTAAGTTGACCCCCACCCGCACACTGACAGCAGCCAGTGATGCTCGACTTCGGCGATCTGCTGGGAACCGTGTCTTAACGATCAGTCCACTGCGAGACACTATAAATGAGGCAAAAAATAAAATATTGGAGATATTGGATTTCTTGCCGAAATATTTAAAACTTGAAATTTGGAAATTCTTCATTGAAAATCCTGCTAAAAATTAGCTGCTAATATTATCTAACGTCCCGCAATGGACTGATCGTTAAGACATGGTTCCCAGCAGATCACCGAAGTCAAGCATCACTGGCTACGGTCAGTGTGTGGGTGGGTGATCACTTGGATCAGTCTGCGTAGGGACCGAGGGTGTGCGGTATTAGTCCTCGTTAAACTGTTCTACCGTGAAGTACTCGACTTCGCGTGCAGGTCGTCTGGCTACCGAATCGGGGGTTCCATCCACTTTGCAGAGGATCAAAATTGTGATGGCATGTCTTCGGATCATCCTCAGAGGTGTTTCCCAGACCGTAGCCAATAGTCCATTGTGCAGCTCTAGTGCCACGTAAATTAACTACAACAACAACAACAATATTATTTAGCAAGGGTTTAATTTTATATTAATAAGGATTTAAATTAGAAATCTTTAAAAATGCATTAATATTAGATAACCAAGTTTGAATTTCACATTTATCGCTTTCATAATATATGATACAAACGGCTAAGAATTTATTTCAGCGAACTTTATTTTTAATCAATGATATATTCACCTTCCTTAGCAACAACCTTTCAATGCCACATCGAAAATGAATCAAAAGGGATCGAAGAAAATTAATTTCTTTTTTAAGAATAACGAATAATTAAAGTGGCGAAACGTCATTACTTTCCGGTCGTCCTAATTAATATATACACACATATATATATATATATATATATATATATATATATATATATATATATATATATATATATATATATATATATATATATATATATATATATATATATATATATATATATATATATATAAACATCCTTTCCCTTACCTAAAAGACTAGATTGAGGTATAAAAGCAATTAGCCCTACAACTCTTCATAAATTTTTAATAATTTATGTAAATTTGGTTAACAAATAACGATAAAACTGCTTTATAAAAATTTTAAAAAATTTCAGATAATAAGTTCAACGTTCAGATTTTAAAGTCTTGGAAAATCATAAATAATTTATTAATCGATTGAAATTTTGTTTTCAAAGGATTAAAAAAAAAAAAAAAAAAAAAAAAAAACTCTGTTTTCTTTGCCCAGAAAGCAGATACAAAAATTCTCCTCCTGGCTGCTTAGCAACAGAGACGCACTAAGTTTCGCCGTTTTGTCATTCATTCAGTTTCTCTATGGTTGTTTTCAATTATTTCACTTTCTTTGCTGAGGTAATTTGTCCTTTTTCTAAACTTCGCCATATATATAAATCGTTATTGCTATCCAATTTTTTTGAAATTTTGTCTATCATTCCTATTTCAAGGGTCAGGATACCAAATATGTAAAAAAATAAAATGTTTATTCAGAGAAAGTACGTTTTTGTGTCTGATTTCGTAACTTAATTAATAGTTAGCATTAATTAATCAGCATATTTGAGGTCGCCCCCAGAAACCATTAAGATTCAGTGTAATATCTTTTTTTTTTTTTTTTTTTTTAAACTTCAGCGAACTTCAGCGAATTGAAAATTTCTTGCACTCAATTCGAAAATTCGTTTGTCCAAAACTAATTCCATGCAAAATATAACTTTTAGTAAAAAATTATTATTTTTTATTATATCATTTAATGATAGTCTAAAAAAGTTTGAATTGTAAGTTAAAAAACTTCAAAAAGATGAAGGTAAAATTTGAACGAAATCAATCGAACAGTTCCTAAATATTTAATAAGCGAATTTTATATGTGTGTGCAAAATTGTTTTAATTCGTTAAAAAAGTTCGCGAGACATGGTGAAATACGCAAAAAGGGGCCCAAACTTTGGTTCGCTCTCCTGACCAAACTACCTGGACCACATTTCCCTGTGTGCGACTACCCCCTATATTTTGGGGATTAGATATCCGAATCCGTCCAAAAAAGATATGTTTTTCTGAGAAAGTACGTTTTTTTATTGTTTAATTTCATAACTTAAAATATCGCTGGACTAATTAACATATTTGAGATCATCCCTTTAAACATTTAAGATTGAGTACTAGAACGTAAAGATCCAATCTTTCGATCAAAAATTAACGAATTAATAACGAATAATACGAGGACCAATACCTCACACTCTCGGTCCCTACGCAGACTGATCCAAGTGATCACCAACCAGCACACTGACCACAACCAGTGATGTTTGACTTCGGTGATCTGCTGGGAGCCGTGTCTTAACAATCAGTTCACTGCGGGACTTTCAAAAAACGAAAAATATCGTAGTACATTCCTATGGATGGTTTTTTCAGTAGAAATGTAAACAATAACAATCTCGAGCTCGGCACCTACTCTAGTTCCGGTTAAAAAGTTTGCAGATGCTTATTACATGTTATTCTGATATGCGACGTTTTCAAACGGATAATTTTGTTTTCAGTAAAAGAAATAAATTAGATAATTTCTGAGCTCAAATCTGCTGTATTTCATAAGATATTAATGTTATTATGTAATTCTGGGGAGTTTGGAGTGAAAAATTTGTTTCAGTTATTTTGTTATTAATTATTAAAAAAGGTGACATGGTTGCTAGATTTTGAATAACTCGCTTTTTTGGCAGTGTTAATTTGGCCTCTTTCCATAAGTTTATTACTGTTTGTTCTTGTTGCAAGCTGTGCACCATCAAACCCACTTCCACACTGCTGTGCCACTTCTCTAGGAGGCTTTGGCACCATCTTACGTAAGTGTTAACACTTTTAGCATTGTAAACACAGGTATTGTTAGCATTGTAAGCACAAGTAATAAGTAATCAAATACATCGTTCGCAAGAATCTCAAAACACAACGATGCGAAATGGATTTAAAATACCACGGAAACAGTAACCCGGAAATTTAGGCGGTACCGAGCTTGCAGCGTTCCCTAGTGTAGAAAACACCATCCATACAACTGAAAAGAGGAGGAGCAGAAAGGGGGAGGGGCCAAAGACATGGAACCGGTTTTCTCCTCAGATGGCGTATTCGAGCGTTGCGTTCGCCTATAAAAATATTTTTTTGAAGATAAACCGCAAAAATAGGGTAAACCTAAAACCTTGCCACCGGAAAAGAGCATTCCCTATGTCAGGTTTCAAGAGCTGATAATTCAAGAGCTGTAAGCAAATATTAAATATCGTTGAATTCCGCAAACGTGAGCTGGTCCAAAATATTTTGATCTTCAAACAGCATGTTATTAAAGTTTGGTAGTGTATAGCGTGAGGATGCCTGTGAATCCTCAGGAAACAGGATGACCCTTCCAGGCATGTTTTCAAGCATGCGCAGTATACTAATCATAATGAGTAACGCCTCCTCCCTGTCCTTCTTACAGACGTCTACAGAACAGAAAATGGCGCGCTCATTTCCAGAATCAAAGCTCTTTTTCAAATCAAAGCTTATCAAGAAATAATAAAAGATTATTAAAAGGGTATGTAATTATATTTTATTCGAAGTATTGATTTTCTGCCTTTTCATTAGAAATATGTATTTCCTTAATTGTTGAATGATCATCTTTTTTAATTAATTAATGAACGTTGAATAAATAAAAAACTTTGCAAGAATCTATGTTCAGTTTCTTTCCTATTTTCTTTATTTGATGTTAAATGTACAATGTAATGACTGGTGATTAAGACGTTAAAATGCAAAAATTGCGAACAGAAATCCGAATAAATTATTTATAGTTTGTAAGTGCAAATATATTTATACAATCCTTAGTATTTAACGATCATTCAATGTAAAGAAAAGGCAGCATTTCATGTATTGAATAAAATATATTTACTGCTCATAATAAGATCTCTTTTGTTCACTCGTTTTTCATTGACTCAAGAGTCTTCACATGATTATTTAATAAAAAATACAAAAGAAATATTTCATAATCATAACAAAATGTGACCCAAGCATACTCGTGATACAATTGGTGTGACTAATATAAAGCATGTTTCCTTAATTAGACTAAGCAATAATGTAAAATTTGAGGCACTTATTTATTGAGTGTAGGTAAATTTTCCGTCATATTTGAGGGGAGTATGAGTTCATGACAAAGTAATGAATTTAAAAAGCTTGGGCCAATATAACTTCAATGCGAAATAGAATAGACTTGATTAAAATCATCGACAAAATAAGGAAATTTTTGCATTAAATTGACTAACATAATTCGAATTAATTAGCACATAATTTTTGTATTCTTTTCCCAAACTCAATGTATTTAATTACAAATTTACACAAATCATTTTAAAAATTTCTTATATTTCAATAACGCCTCTGTAGATGGCACCACCACTATCTTTCCATCTAAACTTTTTTTTAACTGATGCTTCCCTTCCCTTCACCAACCTTTTGAGAAAGGATACGCATGAACGAAAAACTTACAAAATAGGCTGTTTACTCGACAGCTGGTAGCAATAAATTATGAAAGATAAGATGATTGAGAGGATCCTAAATATTTCAGATTAGAGTTAAAAAAATTAAACTTATAAGCATTCAAAAATGAAAAGTATTTAGGTGCACCTAAAAAAAGCAATCACAGGACGTAGCATAAATAATTTATGTAGTTTCATTATAAATATGTTTTGTGATAAAAATTGTTTAAGATTTTTGCCCTATTGTTCAAGTAAACAGCTGAGTTTGAAAATTGAAATGAAATACATGAACAGTAAGAATAATTAATAAGTTCGAAAATAGGTACAACAGTTACAGTTGAAATATCAATATTAAGTTTTATTGTGATAATAATGTTGTTTGACTAACACATTTATTCTTTAAACTAGATTGTATTTAATAATTATTTGCATTTTTTTCCACGTTTTATTCATTAAAAGTGATTAATTCTTACACAGTTGAAAATTCAAATGTAACGTAATCTTTAAAAAAAAAAATTCCAATACAAATTTTACAATTTGTTTTTAACTTCAGAAATTCCATTTCCATCCATCTGTACACATGCCACATTTATATCAAAAATAATTTTTCCATTAAGTTTTGTTTTACTGATCAAAAAAAATTCCTATTGTCCATATTTTCTTGCTTCTCAATTACATTCATTATTTTAAAGTTTTGATGTGAAAAAATGTAAAATTGATATACTTTTCTAACAGGTATTTTTGTAATGGAAATGTTTACATCCTGGCTTAAAGACTGAGAATTAATATTATTTGATTATGTTTTAGACTTAGGTGCGCCCCCCCCCCCACAGCAAAAATTATAAATGCACTCAATCTTAGACTAAACACAATTTTTTGAAAAGTATATTATATGAGACAAGAACACTGTGATGATAATCGGGAATTTATAGTCATTCATTTTATTTTTAATTTATAATCATTCATTTTATTATAATTTATAAAAATTTATAGATTTTAATTTAAATTATTTTTATATGAATTAGCAAAGAATTAATAATCGCGATGAAAAGGCGAAATTTAGAAAAGTACATTGTTACTGAGTAACAACATTGAATTCATCTATAGTAGAGTGCACTACCATTCTGAATGAAGGGCTACGTTCCAAGTATTTGAATAGATTAGATATAATTTTAATGTAAACATAAGTGTTTTACACACAGCTCTTTTCATCAGTCACTAAGTGATAAATTTCTATTAAATTAAATTCTTTTAAATAATTAAAATTCTTTTTTATTATCTTAATTCATTCAACTAATTCTTTCTTTTTTATCAGTTAGCTTTGTAATATATTTGCATAAAATTAAATTCTCTTAAGCATTAACAACTGAAGAAAACCAAAATAATACTCTCATAAATAAAAATATTTCCTTTTTATCAAAAATAAATGAATAAATAGATAGATTTATCGAAAAATATAAAGATGGGGAAAAAGTGACGGTTTTATATCACATCAAGTAACATAAAAGTATAATTTAAAATCAATTAACTGTAATGTTCTTGAATGAAAGTAAAAAATAAAGAGATAAATATTTTTTGAGAACATAACTGCAAAGTAAATATTTTAAGTAAAGAAATCGTATGGGGTAATTTAAATTTTAAAATAAAATTTTAAAAAAAAAACACGCATAATTGCTCAAAATAAGATTTAATATTAATTTAGGATTAAGTTCTATATATTCTTAACCTTAGGACATTGCTAATTAGTGAATTATAAGAGATTTCATGAATATTAAATCATAAAAGTTTTTTCTTCTTATTTTTTTAAACTACCAAAAATTAGAAATTAAGCTCAAAAAATTAAAAACGCATTAAATCCTACAGTCGAATTTTGCGTTTTGTAATAATGTTATTGTATTGAAAAAATCAAAAAAGGGAAATAATGGCTACTTTAAAAGAAAAAAAAAAGATTGTAAAATAACATGCTGGATGGACGATGAAATCGGCAGTAGTAAAGCACATCAAAATTAATGATTAAAATGCCTCGAAAGTTGCAAGTCGTTTTATTGCCGGATTAAAAATAACAGGATTTTTGAAACCCTGTGGAGAAGCCTAGCAATAACAGTTGAAAGAACAATAAAAAACTCTTAGATTTTGATGAATTTGGCACAAATCAAGTGCATATTCGCGATTTAGTGTCGTGTTAATATATATTAAAAGTATGATATTTTCAAAACCATGAGAAAATGCGTATTGCCGAAAACAAGCAATGGAAAAATAGCCTGTTTTTACGATAAGACTGACATAAATAACGTACTTCAAAAGAGATTATTACTTGCCCGATTTGAAAGTCTCGAGCCGTTATAATATTGCATTTAAGAGATCGGACAAGAAAGATTTGGAAATCCGACTCAGGGGGGTGGGGTAGCTCTTGAAAATTTTACTTCCGATAAAACGCGATCGAAAATAACTTGAATTAACTTTGAAATGGACTGAAATAAAGAGCTTTAAAAGCATTACTAAAATTCGAAATTCACGCATTAATTCTGCCGAGGTAAAATTATCGGGATTTTAAAAACTATGAAAATTTGTAGTAAAAAACAACGAAAAGAGCTATAAAAAAACTACAATGATTTAGATTTGGCGCGTTCAAAGACTCATTTGCAATTTAAAATTCCTAATCTTTTTTTCTTATTTTTTTCTTCCTTTTTTTGTGAAAAAAATTTATAGTTTTTATTTTATTCAAGTTTTTATTTTATTTATATGTTTAAGAAAGACCGCAGGCCGTAGAAGGCTCATCAATATAGATGAAATTTATTAATTCTGGAATCGTGCGTCCTTTAAACCTCGTGTATTCTTCCCCCCCCCCCGCACCGCGGTGGTAGATGAGGTGTTATTAGTTAAAATAATTAGTATTTAAGAACATTTGTTATTTTATTTCATTTACTGAAGTGTGTATTTGCATAAAACAAAAACGGTGGTTTATTTTTTTAAAGATTTGACAGCTGCAAGGAAAATGCCATTTAGAATGCTTTAGAACATACAAGAGCATTTCATGTACTTTTATTTCTTCTTCTTTTTTAAATTGTCTTTGGCGCCTGGGGTCCCAGGCAATCAGGGGGGGGGGGGATTAGCTCTTGAAAATTTGAGTTCCAATTAATTGTATTAAAACAAAAATCTACGAAGAAACACATTGCCTTGTAAATCTTTTAAAATAAATATATTATACTGAATAAATAGTATATATTTTTTTCTTTTTTCAAATTGTGATACTCAAAAAGTGACCGGAAACCAAATTCTCTACATTTCAATGAGGTGTTTAGGCACTCAACTTTCATTTCCTTTTCAATTTGCTCCCCTCTTTTCCTTTGATTGTTCGCACTTCCAAAAACATCATGAAGTCCCAGGGGCGCCCTTGGGCAAGTAAAAGGAACACGGACCATAAATTTTACTAGTCTAAAAGGCTATTTATAGAAAAGCGTGTCTAATTAAAAGAGTTTTATTCGATTGGTTTCTGTTAGTTGATTTAAGACTGTTGCATCGTTTTTAGCTATAATCTACATCCATGTTAGTTTATGGGAGAAATAGTTTTCACTTCTTCTCAAAAACTTATTACCGTCTGACATCTTAATATACGTATCATATTAAAAGATCTCATTAAAACTTAATCACCTAATGTTTCAAATTATTTTAAATTGTTATTATAAATTTTTAGAGCAATATCCATGATGTGTTTATGAAGTTATTTTTTTAGCTATTCATGAACTTGAAAAAAAAAACATAACACAAAAAAACATAAATACATAATTGATTTCTGTTGCCTACAATAAGAAAAAAAAAAAAAAAAAACTTCTGTGACTGAAAATTACCACATGAGCACTTAGGGTGCCTTGGGTGAAGTAACTTTGGGATATCTAATTTATAGTTTTAAAATCAACTAAAATACATTCAATTCTAGAGCATAGCAAATTTTTTTGATATCAAATATAGACAAAAATTTTAAAAACATCCCTAGAGATTTCTGATAGAAATTATTTGTGAAAAACATTTTTAGAAGGGGAATAAAAAAAATCTGAAATCAATTCTTTAGCTATACTATATAGAAATTTCTAGCTAGAACTTATAATAGTCTAGCTATATTAAGTTCTAGTTATAACAGTTATAACTCAGATTCGCTGATTATTATAAAAAATGGGGACTTTAATGAGATATTTAATTCTTTTGCAGTGTTATTTTATGTATTTTTATGAAATATTTTCTTTAACATTTTTTGCAACGTAAATCATTTTAACGATAAATTTTACAATATAATAATTACTTATTTTAGTTTGGGCATTTTAATTTATCGTTTTAGTTATGTTCTAATATATTAAATGACATTAAAAATATTAAATAATGCATGAGATAATTTTAAACTATTTTGTAATAATATATTGATCAATATTTTACTTTATTCTAAATTTAATATTTGTTTTAGTTTAATTTTTATGAAATTTATTTTGCTTATAAAGTTTACTTTAGCTATAGAACGAATAGTTCAAAATTCTCAATCATATATAAAAAAAACTACTCTTGACGTTTACTTATTCACACTTTTTGCTTCGCTATATAGGGGCTATCTGAAGACATTAGATACATTTTTCGATCTAGTTTTTCATGCTTAATTGCATGAGATAAAATTCAAGTGTGTGGCATAATTGGTTTTAAAGCTGTAAGAAGTTTCTTTTAAATAAATATACTTTATAAAAAAAAACGTATTTTAAATATTAGTCCATTAGAATAAGCAAGAAAAAATGCATTGGGAACAATATTTATAATTAAATACGATTAGGAATAAGCAATGTAAAATGCATGAATAAAAACTTAAAACCCTCTATTCGATTCCTGTTACATATCTCATTCTATTCAACACACATAGGAGGGGACATCCTTTTTTTTTCTTAGAAAACTGTTAGTTTATTTTAAGTATTTATGCATATACGTATGCATACGCATTCATATTTGTATATCTATACACATGTATACATATTTATGGATACGTAATATGTTTACGAACGTAATATGTATACGTATGTATATTTATATATAAATGTGTTTATAAAACTTAAAGTAGACAAACAGTTTTCTAGAAACAAAAAGTGTGTAAAAATTTCTTAACAAAAAAAGGTCGATAGATAATGCCCTTTTACAATTAATATTTTCGGAGATATCAATAGCTCCTTCTCAATGTAAATATTTTTTAACTTTTAAATAACTATTTTTTAAAATAATTTAAAATCAAAGATCAGGAACAGATAAATTCTAAAAAAGAAAAAGCGAAACGAATGACGCCAACCGTTACCAAAAATTCTAATTAAATAGCATTACATAAGCTGAAACGTAATTTGCCTTTTTCAGGCAAACACTGCAATTGTCTATCCATCGACGTTGATCATTTATGTTTTGACGTATAATGCGGTTTTCGGAATTTTATGTTATGCAATATTTAATTTAATTATGAGCATACGATTATTTTAAGAAATTTCATATTTAAAATTTTTTATAGTATTTAATTTTTTAATATTTTAGAATTTATACAAGCAGAAATTCAAATTTGAACCATTCGAATTCGTGGCTTCAAAAATTCTTCATTTTACAGCTAATATTTTCACGTTCAAAGCAAATAAAAAAATAAATTTAGAGTTAAAATAACTCTTATAAAACTTATTTCCGCATCAATAACACTTTCAGAATATTCCTGATATATTTCACTAAAATGGGCAAATTTTCCTATTTTACTATACCCTTGTTTCTCTACGGGGGCGGTGGGAGTATGCTGAGGGGCAGGGAACTTGTTTTGGGCTGTAGGGGGGCGTTGGATATGTTATGGGCGGTAGGGGGGCAATGAGCATGGTTAGTCATTCAAATTTAGTTTTAAAACTCCCAAATAAAATTATTAAATTAAGATTAATTTAATAAGTAAAATAAATCTTAAATTAATATTAAATGAAAAAATAAGAATATTCGATACATCATTTGCACCAGCAATAAGACGAACTTGTACGACACCTTTTCTCCGTTTCGAAACAGTATTGCACAGCGCATGAGTCATTTATTTTTGCCTCTGACTTTTTCAAGCCATTTGGCGTATGGTTCTAACTCATTTAAGCCGTTTGGCGAAAATTTGATTCATAAATTTCTTATTTCTGGGAACGGCTTATTTATTTTGAATAAAACTTTTTTTTTTTTTTTGATTTTAGTGCGGGGTGACTACTGTGTTCTGAACTATTGGACGGATAGGCGTGAATTTGATATTCATATTAGCTTAATAACTTTAAATCGAAAGTGCTATGCTGTTTAGTTTTTTTTTAGAGTAAAATTATTATTAGAACGAGAGGAAATTATTATTACTTTTTTTAAAATTCGAGTGTATTCCATTTTTGCTTTATTAGGATCCTCAAAAATATTAGGGGGGTTATTAATTCACAATTAAGATTTTGGCAGACAGCTGCCGTTACTGTTATCGGATTTTCTAAGACTGTCTCCTATAGCTCTGACTCATTCAAGCCATTTGGCGAAATTGAAGTGCATGCTCTTTTAGTAAGAATGTTTGATTTGATCAGTATTTCTTATGATCGTTTTCATTCACTCCTTTCAGTTTTTTTCCTGGTTTCAATTCGATTTCATTATTTCTTTGGCCAGGTACGTGTGTGAATTAGTTTTTCATAGTATATTATTCATTAATTTTGTAGTTTTTTTTTTTTTCATCGTTTGCATTTTGTTGCCGCCAACAATGTCATTTAACAAAAAGAAGTGTCGTCAATACAATGCCACTTACTGGAAGTTTGGATTTGTTTAATCACCGTCGAACTCTCAACTACCTATGTGTTTACTTTGTAACAAAGTTTTATCGAATGAGGCCATGAAACCCTCTCGTTTGCTGGAGCATTTGCAAAAAATTCACCCTGACAAACAGAATAAACACTTGTCATTTTTAAAGAACATCAAGGACAAGTTTCTGAAGGCACCTTCGGTCTCGGGCTTACTAGCAGGGTTGGGTTTTTGCCGTCAAAAACTGGTTTTTGACATGACAGTGGTAAAAACCGTGTTTTTACCGGTAAAAATTGTCAAAAACCTACTGTTTTCTTTTATTTCTGGCATATGGTGGACGATATATTATTTTCACATAATTGCCTTTATAAATTAATGTTGTAAATGATTGCTATTGATTTTGCAACTACATACACGTATTCTTATGGAAGGATATACATTCATACAGAAATATTGTAATATACTTATTGAAAATAGTGATACTTACTTTTATCATTATAGCTTGATTTGCTAAGGATTCAAAATTTTGCACTTCTTAATTGTTAGAAATAAACAAACAAACAAAAAAGCTTGGAACTATTAATAAATTCAAGAACTAAAATGAAGAATTTAAAATTTGGCATTTCTTAAATATTAGAAATAAGCTAAACAAAACTTCTAACTACTAACAAACTCTATGTCAAGAATTACTGCTATTTTGTCAAGTTAAAAGCTTTTATTCAGTTGAAAAAGCACATTAAACAAAACTTAATTACAAACAAAATTATATGTTCTGTAGTCGGGGTCACTGTGCCGAAGCATACGATAGCAAGTGACTAATTTTGCACATTTTTCATTGCCCAGTCGATTTCTGAGTTTAGTATGAACGAGTCTGAAATTCAAGAATAATGAGGATTCGAGATCATTGAGGATAATGATAACAAAAGGTTAGTGCAATGTTGCAAGGAAACTCTAAAAAGATTTCCCAGGCTTTTTCATGTCTCATTTCTGTGTAAAATATTGAAAACAAAAATGATAAGAAAAGTTTTTTTTTGATGAGGCTTTCTTTTTATGTGTACATGT
This sequence comes from Parasteatoda tepidariorum, assembly GCF_982258835.1. Taxonomy (NCBI): domain Eukaryota; kingdom Metazoa; phylum Arthropoda; class Arachnida; order Araneae; family Theridiidae; genus Parasteatoda; species Parasteatoda tepidariorum. The sequence continues at coordinate 51,746,134 of NC_141766.1, forward strand.
GTTTCTCACAGCAAGATTTTATGAATGAAAGTAATCAATCTTGACATTCTTCAGTAACGTAATATGCCAAACAAAATGATGCTTGGAAATGTTGAAAATTTGGATTAGTATCCTAATATTTTACTTCAAATAGTATGTTTTGATATAATCATGTTGGGGAAATGCAGAAATATCTTTAGCAGAAATATCTTTGTTCTTAAATATCTTTTAGCAACTTTGTTTTAAATTTTATTGCCAAAAAAATGAATTAATTTTAAATTATAAGCAGTTAAACCCAAATAAAAATACAGTTTTATCTAAACTATGGGTTTTTGACATGACGGTAAAAACCATGGTAATAACCGGTAAAAACCGTCATGTGTCAAAAACTTGCCAACCCTGCTTACTAGCAACCTCGTCCCAAAAATGCGACGATGGTCTGATAGCCTCTTATAATATATCAAAATTAATTGCCAAATCTGGCCAAGGCTCGTACCATAGGCGAAGAGTTGATACTTCCATCTATTAAGGAAGTCTTAGAAACAGTTTTACATCATCCAGCCGCATCTAATGTAATAAAAAATATCCCATGAAGCAACGATACAGTGCGGCGACGAATTGATGAGATGGCGGAAGACGTTGAGGATTCCTTATGCAAACTTTTGATATCGAATGAATTTTCCCTGCAAGTTGATGAATCAACTTTGCCTAGTAATGAGGCTTTATTGTTGGCGTATGTCCGGTTTGTTGAGGAAGGAGAATTTTTTCTAGATAGGCTCTTTGCACGAAGCTTGATTATAGATACCAAAGAAGAATCTATTTTTAACACTGTCAAAGATTATTTTAAAGAGAAAAACATTACTTTTACGAATATTATGTCTGTTGCCACTGATGGAGCTCCAGCAATGGTGGGTCGACATGGTGGGTTTATCGCCTTTTTGAAGAGGGAGGTACCAGATATTTTAGCTGTTCACTGCGTGATTCACAGACAGCATTTAGTTGGAAAAAATCTCAGTGACCGCTTGCATCAGTCACTGCAATACGTTATCTCTGCTGTGAACAAAATTCGCAGTAATGCTCTTAACGATCGATTATTCAGACAGCTATGACCTGTCTCAATAAGTTTTGAAATCTTTTCGACTCTGTGCTTGAGTTCCTGGAAGACAAAGATGTAGCTCTGAGAGACAGATTGCTAGAATTTAAGATAGACGTTGCCTACATGACGGATTTATTTGCAAAATTTAATGGTGTTAATTTAAAATTTCAAGGCAACGAACTCAATTTGATCACTTCAAAATCAGTTATTTCTGCCTTTCTAAAAAAACTCATTTTGTGGAAGCAGAATTTTGGTAGGAATGAGTTTAGCTAATTTCCGATCTTATCGGATCTTAAGAAGAATGGTGAAATTTCCTTTGGTGATATACAGGAATATTGTCAACATCTTGAGTCTTTTTACATAGGCTTTTCTAATCGTTTTAAAGATGTGTTGACCCTGGAAGTCCCTCAATGGGTTATGAACCCTTACGTGAATATTGAAGCAGCAGAGGTTCATATTCAGGAGGAATTGGTCGAACTTTCAACTTATGAAACTTTGAAAGCTAGCTTCCAGAATGGTGATCGTCTCACAAAATTTTGGCTTCAAGATAACATAAGTCGTCTCTACCCTGGACTGTGCTGTGACGGATCTAGTCACAAAAAAGAGAAATCGACTCGAAATCGTGCAACAAGGGGACTTGCGTCTTCACCTCACTGAAAATATTGAACCGAATGTTAAGAAACTAGCTCTGAACCATCAAGCAAAATCATCCCACTGACATAGTTACTTGATTGCTTGGTTGATACCACGTTTCAGTGTAAAAAATTATTTTTGATGCTTTTTTAATTATCTAATTAAGTTTAAATAACTCTTTTTAGCATAGATTTCTTTGTTTGTTTTCTCATTACCGTATTTATTTTGATTATAATAAATAGATTACCTGTCGGGAGAAAAGTATCGAGTTAACGTTCACACTATTTTTTTTTAAAAAACCAAACAATGTTAACGCGTAAGAATATTGCTTAAAAATGTTACCTCTTATAATTCAGCTCACCCTATGCTCCAAATAACTGAATTTTCACAAAAGGGGCGTTTAAACTTTTTTTTTGCTCCTTATGGGGGTGGCAGCGTTAAAAAGGTTAAGAACCTATGTACTATACCATAGTTTATTGCTTTTGACATGAAGAAGAGTTAGATATTCCTCTATGGGCTGTCGCGCCACTGAGTTCAGTTTTTAGTACATCGTGTAACATATCTTGTAAACAAGAAAAAGAAAAAAAAACCGAGAGCAATATTATTTTTTACCAGATAACGGCCTAATTGCGAGGACATTATGGTCATGGATATAGATCCATAATGTTCGTTGCGACTATGTCTTCATATTTCCCTTCTACAAAACAAGCATGAATTTAATGATGGAGCCTAAGTGGAGTAATAGTTATTTAAAAAAGCAGTTACTAAGTAAAATTATATGCAATTTTTTAAGTAATAGTAATTATTGAAAAATAATAGAGTAATAGTTAATCACAATTTAATTAAAAAGCAATAGTTAGTAGTTATTTAAAATTTTTATAGAAATATTTAAGGTTGTCAGGAAAAAAGGAGAATGTAATACATTATAAAACATCCCTTTCTGTGACCTTGCTTTTTATTGATCATAAAATGAAAATAGTGGAGATAATGATCATGAGAGTAATAATTTTCTCGCTTTTTCGCTGCATTAATTTGAATTTATTCAACCCCTAACTGAAAATACTGTGGAATGACTCTTCCAGGTGACAATACTGAATACAAGCAATATCTTTGCTGTGCAATCAATATTTTGCTTACACCATAATTAACAAGCATTTTAGCTGACTAATTTATTGTGCTTATTCACATACTTTAAAAGAGCTAAATAAAATAACTTTTTTAATACAGTTTCAATAAACGTTTTTTCGTTATATAAACATTGCTGTTCTATATTTAAATTTGCAGATTTCATTTACAATAGGAATTTTAAATTGCATTTGAACAAACCAGTTATTAAAGAATAATAATGAAATTGAAAAAAAATATTTTGCTGGAACTTTCCAAAGATATCATTTAATTTTGTAAGCAATACAAAATAGATAACAAAAGAAACACAGAAATGCAAAAGAGATAATATTCCACGGCAGATAACAGTCAGGTGAAGAGTAGAAGGTTAAACCCTTTGACGCAGAATTTTCATTCAAAATATTTTTTATTATTTCGTAATAATTAAAGTCAAAATAAGTAAAAAACTTAATATTTTGAATTATAATAATTTATGGTTATGAAATAGAGAAAACTAAATGTAGATAAGGATACAAGTGTCCATTGCGAAGCATGGACTGACGGCGCACTTTCAAACAATGCCTTTCCAAATTTGCACTTATTTGTAATCATTTAAACATAAGGGAACACAAGTAATTCAACATGTAAATTTCTTTAATTTTCAAAATTAATTATTGATAAATTTTTGAATGTAAATAAAAAAACTTTTTTTCAAACTACTTTTTTTTGGATTTTAATAGAAATATAATTCCGATAATCTAACAGATTTTTTTAGTAACTATTAGACGGTTTCTTATGTATTTAAAAAATAAAAAAAACCATGTTTCTATTAGTAATTAAACTCTCTAAAAAATATATAAAAGGGACGTCGCTCTTTCTTTTAAACTGTGTGCATCTTTGACGACAAATGAAGAATCATAACTTAAAAAGTGTATTTAAAAACCAACAAAAAACATATTTATAACAAGATAACATGCTAGCAATTAAGTAACAAAAGATTAGCTGTAAACATCTATTAGTAAAGTCTTTATAAGGGAACATAAGTAAAGTCTGGATCGGTGAGGCAGCGCCGCTGTTCGACTGTCGTCATTGATTTGTTCAGAGCCGTTTTTATGTTTTTCGGGGCCCTGGGCCTGTCGTTATTTGGGAGTCCTTTATGATTAATTTTAGTATAAAAATTTTTTAGCTTAAATCATTTTTAAAAAATTATTTTACTTTAAGGTTGAAAAACAAATACATTATTATAAAAGCGTTAATACATAATTAGTATTGAAAGTTTAAGGTAACAGTACTTTTCATGGTTTTTGAGAGTCTTCTGTCACGTCATTAAAATTCATTTCCTGCCAGACATCATATTCAATGCTCATGATTGACAAATAATTAAATCTTTTTTAAATCGAAAAAAAAGAAATGTATGAAGAAGAAAATATAAAGGGATAATAGCTCAATGCCCTGAAACCTTTTGTTTTCGAAGCACTAAAGTATTTCGTTCAAGCCCTTTTTCACATTGAAAATGAAAATTTAAAAACTAATTGTACTACTGAACTCCAAATTATCTTTTTCAGTTAAAAGTAGAGAGAGTGAGAAAAAGAAGCTAGATGATTTTTCGTGGGAAAATTAAAAAAAAAAAAAAAATGAAGAATTTGAATCAAGATTGAAGCTTTAATTTTTTATAAAGGATAGGTTGGGATAGAATTTTTGTTGTTTACAATACATAATTACTTCATAATTTTCTTACAAAAACTAGTTTTTCATTCACCTGTATACCATCTATTTACATGGAAGTATTTGTTTTAAATTTTTTTTTAGTGTTTCAGTCTCATAATTCCTTCATTATTATTCTTTGAATTTACACTAGGGAGAATTTCATTTAACAATAATAATAATATATTTTCTAAGCAAACAATGTCATCGTAAAGGAATTTTTTTTATTTAATAATAATATATTTATTAGTAGCTATGAATTTTGATTTCATAAATGAATTTTTGCAATATAAATTTAGAATTATCGTTAATATTTTTTTATTCGCTAAATTTAAAAATTTTAAATTTATAATTACATATTCATAATAATTATTTTAATTCTACAAATAATAATTTTGTATTATTTTTATATAAAAGAAAAATATCAATTTACTAATTTCGTTTTTTAAACTTGCTTCTCAAAAAACAGGTGTGGTCAATACATTTAGGAAAACAAGTATTATTAGAAACACATAATTCAAATTTTCTGTCACATAAAAATTTTAATTTTTTAAAAATAAAAATAAACATAAAGTATATTCTAGTATGTATGTATAGAAAGAAACATTTGTATTGTTCTACTGTTGTTGGCTGGCATACAAAAATCCCCTTTCCAAGAATTGTATAGCTGGTGCAGTAATTGAGTAAAACAAACCACCCCTTTAGAAATCAAGTTTCGAGTCTCCTTCTACAAGAACGTATTAATTCAATCATTTGCCACATGCCTTGGGCCAGGCCCATCCTTAAAAACGGCTCTGGATTTGTCAATAATGACGGAAAGTGGCGTCGGCTGGCATCACTACAGCTTCGCCAGCACCAGAGGGTTAATGATTTCTCTCTTGATGGGGAATTAGGGAAACAGAGAGCATCTCTGAATTATCCATATTTCAAGCAAGAACCATATTTCAAGTTTCAATATTATATGTGCAGTTGATTTTTATATATATATAAAAATAATAAATAAATAAAACGTTATAATATAAATTTTTTTTAACAGTTTGAAATACGTTTTACTGTTAAAGTTACAATGAGTACTATAGATAATGAAAAGAGTTAGCAAAACATTTATCCAAAGTTCCTAAATCAGATTTTTTTCTCAGTTTGCATTATTATAATAGTAAAAAGTAAAATTATGGAAATAAAATCACTATAGACTATTTTAAGAAATTTTTTTCGTGACTCATCGAATTTCAGTAGAAGAAAGAATGCAAAAATAAACGAAAAAATAATAATAATAAATAAATAAATAATAAATGAAAGTACTACGTGCAACATCAAATGTTTTCAATTGGAGAAAATTGTGAAATATTTTCTTAAATAAAATAAACAAAGGTTTTAACTCTACGATGAATATTTATGATACACTGATGTGAAACAAATATTTGCTGTGGGTGGACTAATTCTCATGCATGTTAATTAAAAAAGTATAACAAACATAAAGAATAATTTTATTAATAAAAGGTTCATTTTCCAGTTAATGATCCTTTACATCATTATCTATTAATTTTATAACCAAAAGATAATATGCTAGTGCTTTTATTAATGAAAAATCATAGCAAAAATCTAAGGACAGAAACATGTGAAATGAGACATCTTAAAAATTTAGATACAAAAAGTACGAGAAATCATTCTTATATCCTTGCTAAGTGTTCCGAAAGGAGTAAGAGGGAAAAACGGAGAGAGAAAAAAAGAAGAAAAAACTATTCCCACTAATTTAGGAGCATCCGTCAAACATCCCCTCCCCTCCCACTAGATTTGACAGTCCCAGACAAAAAGTAAAATTCCAATGTATCTCAGTGCCATCTTTTGGCGATATACGTCTCCACTAACTAAAAAGAAACTATTATTATTTATTTTAAATAACTGGTGCAGCCATCTATTAACAGAATAAAAAATATATAATCCACACTAGCAAAGACTCTGTTTTATGATTTAATTCAACTAAATCTTTATATTGTAACATATTTTGTTATCAACTGAATGAAAGAGTATAAAAACAAAATATGAAATGAAATTGATAAATTTGAGTAAAAAAGAAATGCATTATGAAGATTGAAACATTTTTAAGTACTTGAATTAAAATTTCAAATGTCTCTTAAGAAGTTATATTTTTAGATTAAGGTAAAATTAAAAGGTATTTTTTTTTCAATATTTATTTGGATTTTTTGTTTTCGGAATGCTTTTAGTAATAAAGAATGGGAGCGTCACCTTAATTGTAATAGCAATAAAAAAAATTGAAGTTTAAAGTAAAAATTTTAAAGACATTAATTTGCATATTTTAAAGTTTTATGAAGTAAAATTAATGAAAAAAAAAACCCTATATTTTTATATATAAATATTTAATTTCAAACGAATTTTTGGGAATGAGAAATAAACTCTGAAAATTTAATGTTTTTTATAAGAAAATAAAGTATTTTTTTATAACAGTGAGTTCATTATTGCTTAAATAATATATTGTTTTGATGAAATGTTTTTTTATTTATTTTTCTTATGTCATTTATGGCAATCTTATGAATATTCTATTGAGTCAATGAGTGAACAAAAGGGAACACAGTATTATGAGTAGTAAATATATTTTATTCTATATATTTATTGCTGCCTTTTCTCTATATATTATTAAATGCTCGTTAAATACTATTACAAAGGATTGCATAAACATATTTAAATTTAAAAATCATTCTCTATTCGGGTTTCCTCTGGTAATCCACCAGTCATTGCACATTTTGACATCAAATAAAGATTTTCGTTAGTCAAATATTTTAAAGAAATGATCATTCAACTCTTAAGGAGGTATAAATTTCTAGTGAAAAGGCAGATAATAAATATTTTGAATAAAGTATAGTCACATACCCTTTATGTAATCCTTGATTAGTTTTAGATAAATTTGAAGTAGTCACATTTTTGAAATGCCATTTCTCGCCATTTTCTATCGCGTAGTCATCTGACTAGTAGCAGGGAGGAGGCGTTACTCATTATGATTAGTATACTGCGCATGCTTGAAAACATGCCTTGAGGGATCATCCTGTTTCCTGAGGATTCACAGGCATCCTCACGCTATACACTACCTTAAAGTTTCCTGTAAATTGCTTATGAAGTTTTCAAACATTTTGAATTCATATTTTAAGCTTGTATGACCGAATAAAGAATAAGCAAGTGTTGGAATTTGTTCGACTAGTTGAAACTATGTTTCGGTCTACTAATAGGCAGTCTGAAAATTACTTTGAAATATCTAGTCTAAGTGACCAGTCAAATTTACCTGAGGGTGCCTGGAAAGTTAGTTATTAGAAATTAATTTACAGATTATATTTTTGTTGTGCTTTTTTCCTACTTGAATGTTCTCAAGTGTGATAGATATTTGATTAAAAAGTTGTATATTTTCAGCTGTTTTTTGTTACATAAATCCGCTGGTTAAGAGAGACCCGAATTGAGTGGAATGTAATGTTATTTTCTTTCTGATAATAAAATCCGTTATTGGTAGAAAATAAATGGGAACATTGTAAAATTTATTTATTTCCACATTTTTTCAGGGGGCTCAGCTTATTTAATACAGTTGAACCTCGATATCCCCAATTTTAAGGGAGAGCGAAAAAATTTCTAATATCCAAAATTTGAGTCATCAAAAATCAGATGCCATCAGGTATGGAATAAAGGAAAATTATTATTTTTTTCATTTGTTATGTATGGATCATTCTCTACATAAACAAATGATCATTTAACACTCGTGCTGTAACATGTAAAGGAATGAAGTTCTACTATCAAAGCTGTCATAATAAATGAGATAATGCATCAGCATAGGGCATTTTCATACCAGGGCAATGTTTCACAGTTTTGTTAAATTTCTGTAGAGACAATTGATTTGTTAGATTTCTGTAGAAAACGGCAATCGTTTTTACATACTTAATGAAACACTTGTGGATCCGTGTGTGCGTATACAGAGCTGGATTCAGTGGGAAGGATTTTCACCCTCTCATGTGCTGTATTTTGCTAGAGATTCTCAATTTCAATTTTCGCCCTTTAAAATTAAGCCAAAAAATCTCCCTCATTTTCGTTCTATACTGGCGCCAAGTAAGCATTGTGAAATCTTTTTATTTCTCTTGTTAACTTTATCATTGGTGAAACGCCATCTTCTTCATCACTGGCAAGCTAATGACCTTCTCACAATATTCTATTTATAGATCAGTAACATAATCTTTGAACTTGACTTGAGGATCATTCACAAATTATGTATTTTCATGTGGGTCCCCAGAGCAGTCAAGAATCCTACATTTTTAATGTACTTATTTACTTTTTATTAATTATTGTATTATTATTTATAAAATTTTCAGTGCTCAAGTTGTTTTTATGACATAACTCAATGATAGAGGCAAAATTAAAAAAAAACATGGAGAGGCTTTTACTATTTTAAATGCTGCAAAAAATTTTATGTTTAGCTATGTTTACAAATTCAGATTTGTCATTCCAAAAAACTAGTCATTAAGGATTTTCAAAAGAATTAAAATTGAAAAAAAATCAAATTGCCTTTGATTTGTTAAATATTTTGAGTGTAGGAATTATAGAATACTTTACTTCTGACTAAAATGAAAATTGTTGTTCTCTTTCCTATTATGTTAGTTTTTATTGAATTTATGCACACTAAACTTTGAATATTCTAATTAAACTTTTAACTCATTAATATAAATCAGATATTACTTTTCAGTTTGTTTTTATTCCATTTTGGTAAAAATGTTTTTTATATTGATATAATTTATTTAAGGTCAGACCTTGCGAATGGTATTTAGAAGAATATAAAGATTGTAAAAGTGAGTAAAATTTATATTCCAGTTTACTTTATTTTTTAACATTAAATTTTATTTTTATAGATATTATGAATTTTCTATACGTTTTTCTCTAATTCAAAATCATAAATATTTGACATGCTTTTCTAGTGCTGTAGTTGGAAAAAATCTTAGGGTTAACTCATCTGTTTGTAGGGTATAAGCAAGTCATGGTTGACTGTTTTTTATTGAGTCAAAAAACGACCAGTTTAAATTACTTAACTACAATTTTAATTTTAAATAAAGCAGATACTTGTTAACAAAGAGGTTTGCTGCTAATTTGCGTTATTTTTTTCTTAGGGTATATTCATAATGAAAGCTATTGATAAAATAATTGTAAAATGAAGTTAACTGTATAAATTTTTACTAAATGTTAGGTGAATGCAAAATTCTTCATTAGCTCTTGAAAAATGGTATGCACCACTTATTTCTTAAACACATTGCCTTGATAGCTAGAAAATATATACAGTCGAACCCCGCTATAGTGAACCTGGGATATAGTGAACACTCGGATGTAGTGAACTTTTTTAGCGGTCCCGTCCGTATTCCTATTTAAATAATGTTATTTTTAACGCTTATAGTGAACAGCTTAGAACTTGGAAACTCGGTTATAGTGGACTCAAATTTCATTTCTTTAAATATCTTTTTCAGTCCTCCATCTTTAAACTTGTAGGTGTTGGGACTGAAAATGAATGCATTCCTATAAAATGTGTCATATTACTCTCCTTTATGCTTATCACTTTTAACTATACTGTAATAAATGTCAAACAGATCATTTATCTTATACTTCCCCCTCCCTGACAAGCCTCGCTTTATCTCTTTCCCCCAAGCTTGCTCTACAAGTTGTTAACTTGGCCACCTGCTGAATTTTTGGAATTTTCTTATCTGTTTAAACCATATTCTTTACAAATCGTCGCCCCTTGACAATCAAGAAGGGGAACAATTTAACTCGTTCTACAGCTGCACTCTTCATATTCTTACATTATCTATTTGAGACAAGATTTTTAATTCAAAAGCAGTGAAAATGGCAAATTCTCTAAAGAAAAAAGCGTTTTCGATAGATGACAAAGTTAAAATTGTAAAGCGTATTGATGATGGAACCAATCAATCGACACTGTGTAAGGAATTTTCCCTGTCAAAATCTACAGTTTCAAACATTTAAAAAAATCGAAGTGCAATTCTTGCGGCATACGACAAAAACATGGTTTCATCGAAAAAACTGCGTGGAGCTGAAAGAGAAAACGTAGAAGATGCTTTGTTAAGATGGTTCGAAATCTTGTTCAAAATGTGAAAATCTTGCATTCTTCGCACATTGTAGATAAGAAAATTGATGAACTCAAAATAAAATCAAATTGTGTTCAATCAAAAATCACAAATTTTTTTCATAAAAAGTGAAAATAAAACTAATATTTAGCGACGTAATTACTTTTTTCATCAATTTTTGCTTTATATCTGTTAATTAGTTAATAATTTTGTAAATAACTTATGCAAAATTGCAAAGCCAATTTTCAATCATTCAACTGTCTTATGCAAAAAATTTGGATATAGTGAACCATCGGTTATAGTGGACACATTACTGAGTCTGCAGACGGTTCACTATAGCGGGGTTCGACTGTATATGCATAATACAAAAAAAAAGTACGATACAGATTTGTTTTGTTAGAGTTTAACAGTAAGAGAAGTTCACATTTGTAATAACACATTACTTTAAAAGTGTCTTCATTCAAATAAAAAGTGGGTGAAGTCTATGAGCCACTCTTTTTTTATTGCTTGAACAAAATGGACAATTACAGCATCTCTTAAATATTTTTATTTTTAATCCTAACTTACTGGAAATTCTCTCCAGAATCCGAAAGTCTTGTTTTTTTCATCAAATGTTTATTTATTGTTCATCAAATGTTTATTAAAAATTAAGCATTGGAATTGCTCAAAAAGGCCTCTGTAAGTGATGCAATCAAAAAGGATCCCTGATTGGTTATGTCATCACATGTGCTGAATGGAAACATGCCTTCTTTATCTGCTAAGGGTGTTTTAATGCTCTTATAGTTTTGGTATCACTTATATCGTATGAACATCTTTTATATATTATTAGCCTGCCCGGATTAGTAAAAATTTTGTGAATTAAATTTACAGTTTAGAGAGTGTGTGCAAAATGGAGAAATGATTTTAAAACTTCAAATTGTTTATTTATCACTAAAATAGATGAAGAAATGGTTATGCAGCTCTTCACAGAGAATCAACAGAGAACTCTTCTTTGCTGAAATCAGTAGTGTTAAAATTCACAAATATTATTTTATTTCACTTATTTTTAAGTTAAATTAATGATCAATTACAGCCTAATTACTTAATTAAAATCAGTCGCAGATTGGTTAGAAGTAGCATTTAGGTATAGATTGGATGATTTTATTATAAATCAGTGTTTACATAAATCTAGTCCATTAAAATAATTCTATTCATCATTGTTACAATTTATGTGATAAATTTCAAAATATCAGGTAATGTAATTTAATTTTGCCCTTTTTTAAAAAGTAGAATTGAAGAAATATTTACTAATGCAGTATATTTCACCTTTTTTTTTTACTATTTATTAAATATTTAAATACACATTTATTCTCATACCTATTCTCAATATTATTCTTTGAATAAATAAGAATTTTGTGGTAGTTAGAAATTATTTTTAAATTTATAATTTTTAATTTCTTTTTCTGTTACATAGTATTTACAAAATATGGTTATACAGTGCAACCTCGAAAATCCGGACTGCTGGGGGGTTTGGAAGGTCCGGATTTTAGATACCTTACTTGAATTGATAGAATTATCGAAGTTTCGAATTCGCCAGGCTGATTTCGCAATTAATCACGCATGTGTAGACCTCCGACATCAATTTAACATAAATATACTCTTTAAATAATAAATAAAAGACATTAAAAATCAAACTTTCGTCATTTTCCCCGCAATCGATCGTTTAGATAACATAATATTAGCAATTAAAACTAAAAATATAGACTTAAAACGTGAGCTGAATTTCAACTTATAACCGAAACAGATGCTTCTAGACTAGACTGTACCAGCTGATACTAATCCTTTTTTTGTTGGGGGATGAAAGAACTTGTCCTCGCCTCCTAAGCTTCAAGGTTAAGAAAGAACCAGTTTTCTTTCATCACAAGGGGGAAAAACAAGGAGATGGAAGAATTCCTCCTTCTGAGGGGATTCCCCTTCAGGAGGAGGGGGATTCCCCTTTATATTCCTTGTTATCTATACAGAGCTGATAAGAATGATTGGAATTTCCTTATCAGCTATGAGCTTTCATTAATTCACCACCTCTACCTCTTCATCTACTGCTTCATTGTTGCAAAAGAGTTGTGGGATTCCCCTTCAGGAGGAGGGGTTTTCCTTTTATATTCTTTGTTATCCATACAGAGCTGATGAGAATGACTGGAATTTCTGTATCAGCTATGAGCTTTCATTCACACCCCACCTCTACCTCTTCATCTACTGCTTCATTGTTGGAGAAGAGTTGTGGTTTTTCATTAAAATTTTTATTTTAAGCAATTTTTTTTAAAATTTTTTCTTTTGAAATTTTTTTCTGAGGAACTGGACGTATGAGTCCGGATTTTAGAGATTTCCGGATTTCAGAAGTCCGGATTTTCGAGGTCGTACTGTAGTTAATTTTTCTTCTTATTTCTGTAAACTATTTGTCAGTGCTTGCAAAGAATTCTCAAATAATAAAATGAATGCATTATACATTTCTGATTAAATTTTTTTTTTATTAAAATAGGTAAAAAAATCTCAGGTTAAGCATTTTGTATCGCCGAAAACGAATCAACACTTTTATGAATCTAGTCAATTAAAAATATATCTGTTCATCATCACTACATTCTATGTGCTTATACTTAAATGTTCACTTAATGTAATTTAATTTAGTCACATAATTTCAACAAATAGCATTAAACTGAACTTTTTTGTTTTACTAAAGCTAAAGAATTAAAAAATAATTATGCAAAATTAAAAGAAATTTCAACGCTCATATTTTAATTATTTATTGAATAATTAAAGTGACATAAATGTTGATGTCTTTTCTCAACATTTTTATTCTTTGAGTAAATAGGCATTTCGCTGTGGCGAAAAATTATTTTTATATGTATTTATAAAATTTAATTCCTGTTTTTGTAATGTGGAACTAAAATACGCATGTTTGATTTCAATACGCTTAAAACATAGATTAAAGCAATTAAAATAAAGTTAATAAAATTTACTGTAATATATAATTTTTTTTTCTTATAAGTTTTACTGGAATCACAAGTATTTTTAAAAGACTACTGATATGCTGAGGATAATTCCCTGCATTGAATTCAAGCTAGAATAAGTAAATAAAATAGATAACTTAAGCTTTTCTTCATTTTCAAAATCTTTTCTAGAAAGAAAATTTGTTCTAACTCAATACTGATAAATGCACCTCAAATATTTACTTTCATTACTTTACTTTCTAGCTACATTAAAATTTTTTAGGCACTATAAGCATTTCCAAACTTATTACTTTTTTTTTAACTGGACTATTCTTCTGTTCTCATTGTGTCTTTTTGCTAATGAGTCCCACACTTGCACCAATCAGATTTAAAAGCTTTCTAGCACTTTTGATCATGATTAGTACAATCAGCACCACACTTCTTGACAGAAGTGGGAAAGTGTTTTCCCAGAACAGAGCAATAAAATTTTTTTTCACTTTGTAAAAAAAGTAATGGAAACGAATGGAAAAAAATTGGTTTGAAATTTGTTCATATATTTAAAAATTTTTTTTTATTACAACAAACCTAATATTTCCGGAAATATCATTCCCCTAAGTTTCACCCTCAACTACAGCACTGTTCTTTCCATGTTATTTATTATAAGACAATAATAAATTTCAGTTCAAAGGTGCTTTTGTGCAATATTTTTATTTTTTTTGGTTAGGTAAATGAAGTATGTTATTTGGTCAGTTGTGAAGTATATTATTCTGTCAGCTTTTTAGTCTGAAGCCTGTATAAATGTACATTTTAGATCAGAAAGGTCATCTAATTGTTGCCAGGAAATAGGGTTATTTATAGCACAATTTTTAGGCAAAATCTGCCAACTATTTTTTTCCATTGGAAATCTACTATGAACGAGCTTCATAACATATATATGAAGTTGCAATTGGCTCCTTTAGAGCTACTAGCCTCTTTGTTTAATTTTAACCACTTAGTATAGTGGGAAATTTTTAAAGAGTTGATAAGTTGTAATTGTAATGAGTTAATGGAAAATGCTAATCAAAAACATCCTTTTTTCTGAAATTTTAATTAAAAAGTTTTTTAAGTAATTTTATATATATATATATATATATATATATATATATATATATATATATATATATATATATATATATATATATATATATATATATATATATATATATAATTTTTTGGGGGGGTGGAGTACTAGACTTAAAAAACAACATGAACATTAAGTATTGTTTAAAAAAAAAATTATTAACGCCTGCCATGTGTTTGAAACAAGGTGAATACTTCACGATAAATTTTGAGAAAAGTGGCTTGACAACTACAGTAGGGAACCGATTATCCGGAACGATCGGGACCATCGCTATTCCGGATAACTGATTTTTCCGGTTTTCTGAATCGCTACAAAAAGCCGCTTTTTTTAATGTTAAACCCAACTAAAAAAAAATTTTTTTTTTTTTTGGAAATAATCTTAAAAAGAAGAAAAAACGATGGAGTAATACACTAATGATTATTTCCAAAATGATGGTAAGGTAAACATCTTTCAAAAAAGAACGAACAATCCTAAAATCTTATAAGGAAAAAAAATTTTTTTTTTTTTAAATGGCGGGAAAATTTATCGAATTTCGTTCCGGTTTTTTGGTTTTCCGGTTTTCTGATTTCCGGATAACGGGTTCTGTACTGTATTTCTTTTCTATTCTAATGTTAATACTGTTATAATAGAGTTTCCGAAAACTAATAAAGCAAACTTGTTTTTTGAGGAAAAAAAAGTTTTTACCGTATGTTGCTCTTATCATACAAAAATGCCAAATATATAAAAATCTTAATTTTGAATTTTTTGTGAATTGCCTTGATTTTTCTATTGCACAGCAGATTGACCTTCATAAAATATTGCCTTATGCATTTTTTAAGAAAAAATAGGTAAGCAGTTTTCAGTCTCTACTTATCTAGTTGTACTATTGTTGATTGAAATATTTTCGATTTTTTTTTTCATAATAAAATTCGTTTTTTCCTGGTAGATTGCTTTTTAGTGGACTGAAATCTTTTTTGTTGCTGTACATCTTATTAGATGTCATTTTATTTATGAAATTTATGAAAGTATTTGTTCAAGTAGTGTTATAAATGATTTACTGAATTTTTTAGAAGTTTTATAAATTACTTTATTTTTGCTTGCTGCAGGTCTAAAGGCTCAATTTCATCAGTATTTTATTTTTGGGGAACGGACAGATTGTTCGCAGTGGCAAATAGATTACAAAAACTGTCTACAGTTTCGGAAAAATGAAGACACAAAATTTTTGGTAAGTTTTTTTTTTTAATGGGATTTATTACACCTATATATATATAATGCTTGTCTGTAAAGGGAGGAGCAACATCTTGAACTGATGGGTAAAATAGTATACTTTTGAAATGGATTTCAGAAATCTGAACTTTTTATGAGTTTTAATTTCAGTTTTGCATTTTTTCTAACTTTTTTATTGGAGTTATTTAATATTCCATTCATAATTTTTTTTTAAATAAAGTAAAACTACTTGTTATGAATGGAAAATTTTTTTAAATAAAAATATGCAATCCCTTTCCATAATAAGATTAGTTAAGTAATAAAACTGTGTGGACAAAATTATGAGGCAAAATTTAAAAATTAATAAATAAATGAATAAATAGAAATAATTTTCTTAATAAATTATTGATACAGTGAAACCTCACAGAAGCGACTACTCTCTCTTCTAGAATAAAATGGGTGTTAATGGAGGTTGGCTGTTCCCAGGGGTTACCTTCATTGACTTCAAAATGATATTGAAGGTACATGATTTTTAGCAAACAATTTTAAATTTAATCACTGGCATTTTTTTGGTACGGAAATGTCACTTGTGCCGGTGTCGTGAAAAGAGGATTGATGAATAAAATTTATCGCCAATAAAAATGATCTTAACTGATATAATTACGCGTAATAAGAAA
Organism: Parasteatoda tepidariorum; assembly: GCF_982258835.1. NCBI lineage: Eukaryota > Metazoa > Arthropoda > Arachnida > Araneae > Theridiidae > Parasteatoda > Parasteatoda tepidariorum. Next base: position 51,762,711 of record NC_141766.1, read on the forward strand.
CTTACGAATTATGAATGATAAAACTATTTCAAATAAATAAACAATTATGTTTTTTATTCAAGTTTAAATTTAATTTTATATCATAAAAATTAGTTAGCTTTAAAAATGAGAAGAGGTTTGTTTGTTTGAGATGCTTAGTTTTTTCTAAAATTGCGTTTTTCCTAATTTAGCTTTCAACTCTATAAATAAATCATTGATAGCATTGTCTTTAGAATTGTCAGTCTATTGTCTATTGCCAATCTCATGCCAATAAGGACTGATCAGTGTCAATAAGGACTGATATGTTCGAATTATAGCTTTCCCTATCAGAAAAATAAATCCCTTTATCAGTGAAGTCTTTTACATCATATTTACTTATTTTAGATATTGTACACAAGTAGTTTCCTTATCTAATAAAAAAGTTTCATGCAAAAAATTACCTCTGATTTCTTGAAGTTCATATTTTAAGGCAAAAAGTTTTATTTCTGCTGTTTAAATATTGCTAAATAAACTGTGCACTAGAAATTCAGAATGATCAATTTTTAGCTTTCTAACTATTCTGTGACATCACAAATAATATAAGATTTTTGCAAAGCTAAGTCACATAAACAACAAACTTTTGTTTTCAAAGGGTTATTTAAATTTTTCTCTTATTTGAATTTTTTGTTTTAAAACATTTGCAGTGCCAGGTAATCTATTACTGATGACCCTAATAGTCTCAATTTCTTAACCATGTCCTCCTCCACCAATGAAGATCAATAATTTTTTTAATGTGTAGTTTACATCATAGTGATTAATAATATCTATATTGTCTTTGTCAGTTTCATAGTTTATTCTTGAAAACAACACCAAAAAAATTTTTTTTTGACGTGGGGACATCTCAAGTAGTTTAAGTGAGAAATCAACTGAAACAATTACAGAGAATGTGCAATTTGAATGGATTTGTGATGAAAAAAAGGAAAAACTAAAATTTAATCCCCCATCAAAGAAAAAAAAAGGAAAGGAAAAACTTAATTAGAATACAATTAATTTACATTTGATTAGCAGTTATGGGTCAGTAATCCGAGGGACCACTGGTTGTTATTTCATGTTGGTCTAAGATGGGTTTTAGTGGTATCGAGCCAACATCTTACAATTAATTTTGAACACTGACTGTGCTTTTTGCATCAAGGTAAAACTATCATAAACTACTGAGATTATTTTGTTTTAAGTAATTTTCATACATTTCAATGTATAGTTCAGTGTATTATTTCAATATGTTTCTTATATTAATCATTATAAATAATTTTAGGAACCTATAATCGAAAGTGAAAAAGAAAGAGCAAAACTCAGGGAAGATGCTGTTAAGTTAAATGATGTATGGGAATATCGAGATAGAGAGAGTCCTCCAGATAATTGGAATTCACCAATGCCAGACTGGATGTTGAAAAATAAAGAAAATTCATTATTAATAGAAACACAAAATAAATTAAATGAAGGCTTGGTTCCTGCTACTATATTTACAGGATTTAGTTGTACAATCATGTAATTTTTATTAGTTTATTTGTATTGTATTATATTAAAGTCATTGGAGCTTTTTATCATTTCTTAGTGATTAGAGCTTTTTCTGAATTATAATACAGGTTTTGCACTTTAAATTAAATATTTCATAAGTCCAAACAATATTCATTTGAAAAAGTTATAAATCAAATTTGAATTGCAAAAATCGAATTAGTTTGCAAAAGAATGACTTTTTGCTCAACGTTTCTTCAGAATTCAAACCTCGTGTCTAAATCAGGAATTGCAAAACTATAACATACTACATGTCAAAAGTGGTAAACAACAGGATTCAGCATGCAGCTATTGAAATTTTTACTGAAAGTAATATATATACCGGGTGATTATAAAATAACTTTGCCTACACCTCTCTGGAGAGAAAATCGTTTTGAGTGAACTGAATAAAATTTTGTACATAGGAATTGTGATCTATTGCATTCAAGAATGATGATTAAAATGATTGCATAGCCCTCACTGTTATAGTTACAGTGACAAATCTTTTGAAATTTTCAAATGGCGACACACTTTTTATTTTATCAAAACAATCCTTGCATTAAAAAACCAAAAATATAGTTACAACGATAAAACGAAATTGTATCTCTAGATTTTTACAATATGTTGATTTTTCATGACCACTAACAAGAAAAAAGTGTGACTTTTAAAATTAGGGAAAAATATGGGCATGTGAAGACAAACATACTAATAATTTTTTAATGCTTTCTTTGTAATTTTTCTCTGTTTTTAAAGGTTTTTAACACACTCTCTTCTCATTAGTGTTCATGAAAAATGTTGATAGTTGGCAAAAGCATATTGTCCCAATTTCTTGTGCTAAAACTTTTGTCTCTACTGCTGTAGCCGTGAGAGCTATATAATCATTTTTGACAGTATTCTTGAGTTCATAATGTCTCTGTACTAAATTTTATTTCTTTCACTCAAATGGTATGATTTCTAGAGAGCCATATGTTGTTACTTGATACTAGCCTTGTATTTATATACGCACACAAAACTGTGATGCAAAAAAGGTCTTGTTAGCTTGTAGACAATGTTAGCAGGTCAAGTTATGATTTAAATTTTTTTTATTTATTATCTCACCTGCTTCATTTTACTTTTAAAACAATGTGGGCAATTTGAGATAAATTTTTAATATTTAAAGGATTGATTCGAACCTCACAAAATCAAACTGCAAATCAGACCTTCAAAGTATGAAGCTAGAAGGCAGCTCTTACTGAATTGTGAACTGTCTCGGTAGACAAATAAACTGGTTTTCAATCTTTTTTGTGGTCTGAATAGTCTTGAGATTGAGTGGTTAAAATTTGGATTCTCTTCACTTTATTGATTTCATATTTATTTGTCGCCTCTGATGTATATATGTTTTAAATTTACCTTTTAACTATTAGCTATTAGAATATATATATATATATATATATATATATATATATATATATATATAAAAGTAAATTGCTGTAATAAAGTCAAAAATATTTTAAATGTTAAAAATGTAAAATGCAGCTCCATAAAATTTTATCGTTCCTGGTAGTTTTTTTTTTTTTTGTAATAAAGTTTACTTAACTTTAATTTTTAGAAATAGTTTAGGTTCAACTAAATAATAAAAACTTTTAGTAATACAAAATATCGTGAAAAAACAATCTTACATGTTATAAATGATTGCAAAATAATTAATCAATAATTTAAGATACCAAGAAGAATGAGACACAACTAAGAATCTGTATGCAAACTTAAACTTTTAACTCTGTCTAATGTTTAGTTGTTGAAACGACATTGATAGCCCAAAGCTGTAGCTTTAATGTGACTTTAACAACATAGCAAATCAAATAGCATCAAAATGCATGATATCGTATGAAAATATGTCTTGACTCGTATTGGGAAACTTAACCTTTTGGAACCTTGGAAACTTAACCTTTGAACATTGGGTAACTTAACCTTTTAGCTCTAATGAATGAAAATGTGTGTAGATGTAAGTTTTAATGGATCTTATTTCACCTGGGATGTTAAGAAGATTGGATTATGTCTGAAGAAACATTATCATTATGGAAATCAAGTTATTTTACTTTTTAAAGTAGATATTTTATTAAAAATGCATTTACAATATTTAGAGTGAGGAAAGGAAGTGGATTGATGGTTTTTTGAATTATGACCCACACAACAGGAGAAGCTTCAATACATACAAAATATTGCAAACATTAGTACTAAAATTATTTCCCATGGGGATACCATTAATTTGTTTAAAAAGACAGTTGTTTAGAATAATATGGTTTTTTAGGTTAATATGAACTGGAAATTTCCTGTTCTCTGCCTTAATATTATCATTACGATTAAATAAGCTATGAATTTGAAGAGGGTTGTTCAGTTAATAAACTTTTCTCCCATGGATGGCGTGAATTTCAGTTTCAATAAAATTTGTTACTTTTAATAACATTAAAAAGATTTAGTTAGAAATTGACTGCCGTTGGAATAGAACACAAATCGATATTGTTCCTAAATGTATGAATCAAATTAAAATAGTAAAATTCATAGTCCCATTTCCTCTGAGGTATTTAGAATTCATATTATTTTCAGATAAATAATATTCTTTTTTTTTTTAGCAGCGAGAAATCATAGGTAAGCTTATTTTGATAACATTTAGAAAACTTACCCATCGAAACATTCTGGGGCCACCAGTGAGGAATTCTGTTTTTAAATAAATTCAAAATCTAATATTTATATGATTTAATGAAGATAAAAAATCGAAATTATTATCATTTGAAATTGAAAATCTTATATTTATATTTAATGACTTGCTGCTATGAATAGATAATTAATAACTTTATTTATAATAAATAGAGCTTGAATCAAAATTTATGTTTAGTTTGTGTGATATATATTTTTTAAAAATTTATGTCACTTTAATTTCATTTCGAAACATAATTTTTAGTTACTAATTCTAATTCAAATCATATAATTGTGGTGATGGTTATCACAACTTCCTGCTTTCCAAATCCGAAGTGAAACTCTCGAAGGGGTCTCCCATAAATCGAAGATGCCGAAAGGAAAAAAAATTCTACAATTGCAATTATGATCAAAATCTATGTTTCCATTTGCTATTAGGCTAACCGTGAGATATTTTCGTGATTTTCCTCTCCGTGTAACACAAGTGGTGATTAAATTCATCAAAAGTCCTCCACAAAGGCAAATTTCTCCCAATACTTGATCCAGGAGTTCCTTTCTTTATATTCTAGATTAGGTTTAAAATTGCAAGGCTAAGGAGTTGGACATAAGTAATCGTTAACTCAAAATTGGGTCAGTTCTTCAACAACAATTGTAAAATATATTAATTTTATTACAATTTTGTCTATTTGAATAAATAAAACAAACAACTTAAGAGCACAAACCAAGTTATAATCAATTTTTACCCCATTTTTTAAAAACTGCTTTTTGTTTTTTTTCCTGACTGAAGCTGAATCCTAAATTAACAAATTTAACCACAATATTTAACATAAAAATTTATCAAAATGCTAGAAACTTCTCTTTTTCCTTCCAATTTCATTAGTCATGCTTAGATTAGATTTTTTTAAATCTTTATTATAAAAACAAATTTTTCTTTATCCCTAAACAATGAAAGCGGAGCAAGTTTTGATAGTTTTGGAAATGGTAGAGCGGCACTGACTATGATGGAGCAGCAGTTAAGGACTCTGAATGAGAAATTGGATTTCCTTCTTAAGGAGAATGAGGTAGAGTACAAACATTTGCTGAAAGAACTCAGCTTCACTTCTGTTGTTGAGCCACAGCCAGTTGATGGATCAGTTAAAATACGTAATTCAAACTTGGTGGCCTCAAAATAGAGGAAAAGGGGACAACGAAACCTGAAAATAAAAACGAGAAAGGTAAAGGAGCTACCCTTGAGAAGTTATCTGACAGTTATGATATTGCTAGTTCGGTAAGCAAAAGACAAAGAATAATTGAGAGAGATGTCCTATTATCATTAACGATAACATTCAGACTTGTAAGAACGTGACCACAATCCTATGTGATTTATATATCAATGGGTTCACTGGAAAAGTTTTTAGCGAAGAGATTAAGCTGTCAACTAGCTACTGAGGATGAGTATAGAAGTACTACTAGACACTTCAGCGAGCTGAACATTAAGTTCTATACTTTCAAACTGAAAATGGATCAACAACTTAGAGTGGTTTTAAAAATTATTGCTGCAAATATCGAAACGGATGAAGTGGAAAGTGTTCTGATAGCAAAGAACTTCACTTTACTAAAAGTGAAACAAATTAAGAGCTTACGAGATGAAGCATTGAAGAAGTTTCCACTCTTCATTGTTACCCTACCTAAAAGTGAGTGAAGCAAGGAGATCTTTGATCGCACTTACTGAACTGAAAAATTAAAGTGGAAAGGTACAGGGTAAGAACCAATAATGTAACTCAATGTTATAGAAGTCAAGGGTTCAACCATGTGTAGGTCTCCTGCAACTATGATGTAAAATGCTTAAAGCGTGGTGTGGGGCACTTTACGTATACTTATCAGAAGAACAAGAGCAGTTTTGTAAATTGGGGGGTGTCCCGCAGTGGACTGATTGTTAAGACATGTTTCCCAGCAGATCACAGAAGTCAAGCATCACTGGCTGCGGTCAGTGTGCGGGTGGGTGACCACTTGGATCAGTCTGCGTAGGGACCGAGGGTGTGCGGTATTGGTCCTCGTTAAACTGTGCTACCGTAAAGTGCTCGACTTCGCGCACAGGTCGTCGGGCTACCGAAGCGGGGGTGCCATTCCCTCCGCAGAGGATCAAAATTGTGATGGCATGTCTTCGGATCATCCACCGCGATGTTTCCCAGACCGTCGCCAATAGCCCATTGTGCAGCTCTACTACGACGTAAATTAACAACAACAACAGCAAATTGTGGGGTTGAGCACCCCTCAAATTTCAGAAGTTGCCCTAAATATCCGAAGTCTCAAATTAAAGGGCAAAAAGTAGCGAACACAAGGACCTTTTTTATAACATCCTGTGGGGGGAAAAAGCGCTTAATATCGACACAATGATTGCAGTTGATGATGCAAGCAGTGATGACAGAGCTAAAAGATCTTGTCAATTCAATATAAAATTGAACGTTTAAATGACCTGCTAAAAACTGTGCTATCAATAAACTATGATGAATAGAAAACCAATGAGAACCACCTACTTGAATTTGTTCAATTAGAACGCTAACGGCATAAGAAAGAAAACCAAAAAATTGAGAAACTTTGTTACGAATTACAATATTGATATGTTAATAATAACAAAGACGCATTTAAACAAGCAGACTAATTAAAAAATACCTAACTACACAACTTGTAGATGTGACAGGAGATATGGTAATCTAAGTCATAATGAATTAGACCACTCTAATAAATAAGGTAAGGAATAAATTTCAATCATATTAAACTATAATAAGTATATCATCAAAATTGTTGGCCTATACATCACACTAACACTTATCATCACTGAAATTCAATTAGAAAGACCATTTTTTAGTGGCTATGACACCATTGTAGCTAACAATTACAATTCAAAACATAGATCGAGGCTGCAGTAGATCGAATATTAATGACTTTAATCTGAAATCGTTGGTAAATAAATACTCTCTCACAGTGGTAGCGCCTTTAGAACCCACATACTACCCAACTATGAGAAATCAAATACCTGATATATTAGACTTTGAACAACTATGAAAATTCCTATTTCTGTTTGCAGAATAAATGATCTATCATTACCCTATGCACATCTCTGTTCTCATAATGACTCAAAATCCTAATATGATTTATAAAACAAACTGGATCTTATATGAAAATATTCTTAGTAGAAAATTAGATACCACAGACTGCATTGATAATGAGAATTTTCTATCACTAACACAAAAGGCGCATACGGAAGCAACCACGTTTAAAGAGTATAAAACAAAGTTCCCATCAGAAATCACCTACCTAATCAAACAAAGGAGCTGATGTAGGAAGAAATATCAAAAGACTTGTGATCCTCAATACAGAGAGGAATATTTAACCTGAACAAACAAATTCATAAGTAGTGCAGAAAATTTAAGAACAGGCAATGAAATGAGAAATTTCTGTGTAAAGGATAACTCAATACAGAAAATAGCAGGAGCTTTCCGCACGGACACACAGAAGAATAAGCCTTTAAGAACAGAAAATGGCTTCGTTTGCACTGAAAGAGCTGAGGTGTTCGCGAATTGTATGGAAGAACAATTCTCTTTGAATAAGCATTATAACCATTCTAATGATAGAATTGTAAATGGAAGCGTTGAAAATTTTCTCTTAGAAAATAATAATCCTCAATTAATAGAAACTACAAATGCAGAGGAAATAAAGGCAGTGATACTGAAATTTGAAAAGAAAAATCATTTGATAATATTAAAAATAAAATGATCATACTTCTTCCTATGAAATTTATGGTATATTTGACCAGGATTTATATAGCATGCATGTCGTTGAACTATTTTTTGATGTATGGAAAACAGCAAGCATCATACTCTTATCAGAAGCAACCAGCGATTTACTATCACCTTCCAGCTATAAGTTTGCTTTGCACTCTTGGAAGATTCTGGAAAGAATAGTCTATAATAGATTAAACCTTATCTCTCATGTTACCAGATGATTTAATGTTTAACAATATGGGTTTAAAGCCAAGCTGGACACCTCGAAACAACTACTGTACATAGTTGATTACATTGGCAAATGGTTACACATAAAGCGGAGTTCAGCTTTGTTAATGTTATCAGCTGATATCAGCAAGGCGTGAAACAGTATGGCAGAATGGTGTAATTTACAAATTGAAGGATCTAAAATTTCCACCGGGAATAATTTATATACAGCTATTTGGCAAATAGAAATTTTCAATGCAAATTCGACTGTCAGATGTATCAGAGCCGGTGTATCACAAGGTAGCATACTTGGTCCAATTCTATCTATCTTTCTTACACACGATTTTCCCATTGCTAGAGACTATTGCAATAAAATTGTTGCATTCTATACTGACGACACGGGAGTTATTCTAAAATCTAGTAACCCAAATTTGGTAATCGAGAAACTGCAATATAAAATTTATGATTACGAAGAATGGTGTTTAGATTGGAAATTTGAGATAAATACCCAAAGCCACAATAGTTGATTATACAGAAAAAGAGGAAACCAATCAGAGAACATAATGTAGTACTTTTTAGGAACAAAAGAAACAATTTCAGTGATTAATAACAAACTGACGGATCATGCGAAAAATAGTAAGGACAAAGTAACTGCTGCTACTGTTAAATTGCAAATACTGATGTACTATAGAAAACTGAAAGTGCTTTTTATTTCCAGATTGATCATGACCTCCCCGGCGTGTTGTAACATCTCTAAGTGTGAGCTTGAAAAACTCACAAGAAATATTATATAACATTAAATATTGTTCAATCTAACATCCAGGGAATTAATACAAAATAAAAAAAGTAAAATAAAAAACAGACTATGATTGACTTTTTCTTCAATATTTTTCTGAAAATTAATACTATTGTATATAGAACATTAATAACAGAGTAAAATCAAATAATAATAATTTTATCTGAAGAATGGAATAATATTCTGCTCCACAGGTTTTTTGACATCCAAATGGTAGAAAACTATGATTCTAGTTTTAAAGAGATTACAATTTTCAGAAGACAGATAGTAAAACTGTTCGACAAATAATAAAACTGACAGATAATAAAACTGTTAGTCACTCATTGTTCTGAATGAAGTAATATTTTGCTGCTCTTGAAAGATTTTGTCATTATCTTGCTGGATTTGCTTCGTTTTCAAGATAGCCCTTGTCATTAACATGACTGTAAAAAGGATATAAAAAATAAATAATAATTTTAATTATTTGTCGTAATAACTTTTATGTGTCCAAGTTTTTGACAGTAAACAAGCCTTTATTGCATGTCGAGAATATATCTGGTCATCCCTTTTATTACCCTCATGCTGTCTCAATGATGATCAATGGGATAAATTCATATGACTGGCAAATATTGATTAGAATAGTTTATCAAATAGGTAAGATGGCAGAAGAAGTGTTAATAAATGTAAATTTCCCCTTGAAGCTTAACTTCTATAAAACAAAAATACAAAAATGAAATAAAATACGAACTTTTGAGCTCTAATATAATATACTTAACTAATATCTGAAGTATTTTAGTTTCTTTTTCCAATTTTTTTTAATAATGTTTTTAGAACCTTTTGTTCTAAATTTTCCCAAATTTGCTAAATCACCCACATAGAAGAAATAGCTGAAACAAAAAAGGTTTAACATCACATAATGCACAATGAATACTTTTATTAGAGGGATTTCAAATTCCTTAAATAAATAAAACGGGAATTTTGAAATTTCTAACAAATACATTTCAATCTTCTCAGAAAGTTTCTAAATTTAGCATTTGAATAATAATAATAAAAAAAAGTTTAAAGATTTGAGTTTTCGAAAAGAGGATTTTTTTAAAGATTTGATGGATTTATAGATTCAAAATGTCTTCCTTTAGTATTAATGGAAAAGGTTTTAAGCTCCATATTATAATCTCTATGAATTTAATTAAACACTTTGGAAAACTTTTTGGTTTCGAAATTAAGTTTGAGATGTAAAAGTTTAATTTGTCATCAGAAAGATTTTACAAATTGGAAAATAGCTTAATTCAGAGTAATAAGTATTAAAATAAATTATTTGTAATTACAGAAACATGATAATTTTAGTTTATAAACATAGATGGCGATAGGTGAACTAGCACTGACGTTAAAAAAGTTATAGAATTTTTCTTCACAAATTTTGATTGCTTCACTTAAAATTTAGTGAAAGCAGAGATTAAATTTTTTTTTAACATTTTAACAATTGAGGAGCTTTTTCATTATCTGATTTTACACTGTAGCTAGATACTTCAGAACTCATATGCTCTTAAAGTATATTTATACTTAAAATAAATTGGAAGTAAGCGTAAATTAGCTTATAAAATCTTTGATAGTTATTTTGTTTATAAGAGACAGTTTGGGCTAAATTAGTATTATTTTTTGAATGTTTCTCGTAATTAATTATTCGGGAGTAAAAATTTATTTAAAAATTCGAAAAATGTTGGAAATATTTTCCCCCATTATAGATGGAATAAGAAATTTCTTTTTCTGAAAAAAGAAGTTCCTCTAGCAGCTTTCCATTAAAAACAGTAATCCTAAAATTAGATTAAAAAAAGAGTTATCTTTATGTGATAAAAGAAGAGTGTCACTTTTTAAAAAAAAAAATTATAATATTATATATAGTTATAAATCAAAATATAAAAACTTTTTCAGCGATAACTTTTTTCTACCTCAGAATTTTTAAATGAAACATTAACATTAAACACGTTCATATGAATTTATATCAAATTGAAACAACGCTGTTGTTTACAAGCAACATGAGGTAAATATTTAAAATTTTTTTTTTTAAAAACTGTGTTCTAAAATGTTCAGTTTGCAACTTAAATAACTTTTGATTTTTTATGCTCGATTTTTCACGTACTAGGGCTCAATTTTAAGGAGTGACGACTTCAAATATGATAATTAGTTAGTGATGACGATTTAAGTTACGAAATTGGACACAAAAACGTTCTTTAAAGTACGTACCTTTTTTTCGACGTATTTGGATTACTGACCCTGAAAATATAGGAGGCAACCGTTATCTAGGATATTAGTTTGGTCAGGAGTGTGATTGAACGTTTGTCTCTTCATGTTAGTTTTACTTTTTGAGCATTTTGCAAAATCTCACGAACTTTTTAAGCAAATTGAACTTTTTTCACACAAATTGAACTTTTTTAAATTTATGACTTTTTTTAAATCACAGTTGAGCAATAAGTGGCGTTGCAGGCATGCGAGAACAGCAGAGAAATTAAATCTGTGACATCTCCAATCTGTATTTCGTCACGCAAACAGTTAGTGAGCGCTTGTGATTGATTTTGATGATGATTTACACATGCTAGAGCAGCGCTGTTTGATTTTATGTTTTGCATTGGTATCTATGTCATTTTCATATAGATTGTATTATTTTTTTCCACACCCCCACCTATTGGCGGGAAGTTTAACTAAATGTGCAAGTTAGTGTGATGAAATTTCTATTTACCCAAGCTGCAAATCATAAATTTTTATCGTGTTTCGTTCTTTTTTTTATTATTGATTTTGATCTATCAGACATTTTTGGTACACCCGTTAGGTCCTTTGTGCTCTCCTGTCTAATTTATTTGATTAATTTATACGTGAAATGAAAATTATATTTTTATGGTGGTTAAAGAAAATGATCTGTGCTTTGTTCATATTTTTATTGCCACGTTGTCTTTTATGATGGATCATATGTGAAATTTTTAAAGATTTGAAACAAATTATAAAAGTTTATCTTATTTGTTCACGGTCTATTCTTTACTCTTAGAAGTAAGAAATATCTTTGTGGGATGATGTTGAGCATTATTTTTTATTAGCAAATAAAAACTGTCAAAAAATGGGAGCTTCTTCGAAATTATTGCTGTTTTCATTATTATTTATTTTGTTTCTTCTAATTTTTTTCCGAAACAAAATATATAACTGGTTTCATTTTCATTTTGTTTTTGAAATTGATACTTTAGACAAAACTTTCTTAATCGCGTAAGAAATCTTCAAAGAAGCATTTTAGTGTACAAGTTTAATTCATTTTTTTAAGATCAAAAAATAAGTAATAAAAATCTAAGCAATTGATAAATCAGATCTAATGTGATTATTCAAAAAATAATCCTACCTAATTTTTTTTGTTGCTATTCTTAAATTAATTCAGTAAGAATACTTCGATTTATTGCATAGTAGTTTTCCCTCGATATCAGAAATTGCTTTTCATATGACTATATGCCTTTTGTTCCAAGTTTCCTCAAATAAAATCTAACTTACATTTCACAAATAAAATCTTATTAACCTTTTCATAAATAAAAATATTGCTAGTGAATATAGCTTTTTTGTTACTTAAATTGCGTAATTTAAATATACATTTTTAAATCCCCGTCTGTCTCATTAAAATCCACTGGCTTGTAAGAGTTTTAATTAAGGCCAGAATACGTATACTTTAAAAAAAATATTTAATATAGCCCAAAATAAAAAAGCTCTCGATTAGATTTAAATACCTATTAATGCTTATTTTATTAGATTTATTTTTACCAAATTTTTTCTTTAACTAGAGCACTAGAAAGAATTTTTTTTTTTTTTTTTTTTTTTTTTTTTTTTTTTTACAGAAGCAGGCACATTTGCTTTCTCCTTTATTTCGTTATGCAGTGCATAAAATTAAAAACGGACCGCCTTGAACAACATTTGATCCAATGATTGGATGTTAACCTTTTAAGACTCAATCTTGAATGTTCAAGGGGGGTGACCTCAAATATACTAATTAATTAGTGCAGGCGATACTTTAAGGTACGAGATGAGATACAAAAATGTACTTTCTCTGAATAAATACTTTTTGACGGATTTCTAACCCTCAAAATATAGGAAGTAGCCGTATTCTGTGAAATATAGTCTCAATAGTTTGATTAAGAAAGTAGGACTTCTTACTGTTAGGACTTCTTAATGTTTATTTTACTTTCTGTTTATCTCACCATATCTCGAGAACTTTTTAAGAAAATTTAAAAACTTTCACAAACAATTATAAAATTTTGCACTACACTTCCCGAGAAATTGAAGTTCAAAAAAATTCGCATTTTTGAAATTTAATTTCTCAGGAACTATTCGACCGATTTCTCTCAAATTTTGTTACTTTGCATTTAAATTGAATTCTTTAAAATGATGTAAAAATTGTATTCCTTATGATACAAAATTTTTCCTACTATTATATAAAATAACATAAAATAATAAATATTCACGAAAAGTTACATTTTGCATGGAATTTTCTCTGCATAAACGGATTTTATAATTGCATGCAAAATTTTTCAATTCGCTTAAAAAGTTCTAGAGATATGATAAAATACTCAAAAAAGTAAAATTAGCATGAATGGGTCCAAAACTTTGGAAGGATGTCTTTACCAAACTATTTATACCATATTTCTCTTATACTCCCTATAATGTGAGGATCAGAAAACCTTATCCGTCAAAAAAAGGAATGTTTATTCAGAGAAAGTACGTCTGATTTAGTAACTTCGACTACATTTCGTAACTTAAAATATCGTCTTCACTAATTAGTTAGCATATTTGAACATCCGAATTTGAATATCCGATCACTAAGATCAAAAGCTATTTAGGTTGGTCCTTTTATTTATTTATTATTTTTTTTTGCTAACTGTACATTTTGTTTGAAATATTTTTACTATATTTTTTTCCAAAATTTATATTAAAACCATTTCATTACTTTAAAAATTAGATTTTTTTAAAATAAAAATCAACTTTCCTTAATTATTTAAAAGAAGGTTAGAATAGCGTTTTTTATGCTGAAAAAACTGCTTTTTTCGAAATTTAAGTTATCAAAAAAAAAAAAAAACTTTTTCTTTTCTCGAGATTTTTGAAATATTTTTCAAACTTTCAATTGAGAGTTGCTTGAATGGAAAAAATTAAAAAAGTGTTCATTTTAAATAGATGTATTATTACGAGAGCATGCATTTTAAAATTGTGTGTTTGCTTAAGTAATTGTTAAAGATTATAACGAAAAAGTTTACAAATATCTTTAGTTGAAATGTTTTAAATCGTTCTTAAAAAGTTTCTGGTTTTGAGCTGATATTTATCTATGTCAAAGAGTTGCAAATTAAGAAAAAAAAAATTCTTTTAAAATGAACTGATATTAAATAATTTTATTATTGAAAAATATCGAGAATTCGGTCTTTTCATAAATATTTTCTGAAACTTTCTTGTTCATTAATAATATTTTAAAAAAATAAAAAAATAAAAATGAAATCGAGATAATGAATGTACATTTTTGAATGCATAAGAATTAAAATAATGCTATTAAACTAGAAGAATGAAAGAGTTTTGATTTTATCAGAATATTTTTGAAAAATCATTTTCAGGATCACATTTTGATTTCTTACTTTAAAATATCGATTACTACAAGGAAACTGATTTTCTGTTGCAGAAATTGATAAGCACTCAAAGATTTAATTATCAATTTTTTACAGGTATTATTTACAGTTGAAAATAATTATCAATTATACAAGGAATATTTCTATTTAACGTTTCTATTAAAATGTCTTTAACATTTTAATTTATCTTCATATAGCTTTTAACTTTCTGAAAAAGCATTCGGTTTTAAAAACTTTCCCAATTAAACGAGTTCCCAAAAATTTTACTTCTATATAGGGCTTAGTTAAAAGAAAGAAGTTCGAAAAGGCGTTATAAGAATAAAAACTATTTTAAATTAGAATTTCTTTCGAGAAGTTCGATCAAAGATATCTATGGAAGATAATAATGAAAGAGGAAAAAATAAATTAATGGCGGAAGTTTAAAGAAAAGCTTTTAAATCCAGAGCTCATTATTTTTAGTTTCACCCCCTCCCCAAAAAAAAAATCATTTGAAAAAAAATTAATGCATTTTAATGCAAAGTTTTATTTTCTACAATTATCTTGATTTTTATATTTATGCTTTAAAAATTAAATGTATGAGGTCTCTCATGATTGATAGTTATTTCAGTTAATTTTCCGTATAAAAAATAATTACATACTTTTGATACTGTATGAAAAAATGATGATGATATTCAATTATTAAAAAAATTAATCGAAGTAAAAATAATGCATATATAATATATATATAATATATATATATATATATATATATATATATATATATATATATATATATATATATATATATATATATATATATATATATATATATATATATATATATATATATATATATATATATATATATATATATATATATATATATATATATATATATGATCTCTTATGATCTCTATATGATCTATATATATATGATCATATATATATATATATATGATCTCTTAATTGTTTGCTACAAAATAAAAAAAAGTGTTTAGTAAGAAAATTGTAGTATTTTAAAATTAAACTTGAGTTTTGATTCATTTCCATTTTTTTATGGTAGAGAAGAAATGCAAATTTAACACAATTCACAGCTTTTACTAATTGCTTTATAACTTTCATACATACTTTGGTTTTACAAATAGAAGCACTAAAAATACTATTCACATTTGATTTTTGACAGGCAGTGATAAGCTACTGATTGTCAGACAGTGATAAGCTAAAAAACATCTTCAATTACAATGAATTTAAATTTTTTTACTAAAAAATCTGTATTTTTTGATAATAAACTTTACAAAAAAACTAAATTGTAGTTATTCCACTCAAAATAAATGCCCTAAAATTATTGATTTGATGATAGTGAATGGAATACCGTTTTAATTTTGGTTACTTAATGAAAAGTACCTTTTTAATGAATACTAATAGCAGCGGGTTTTATTCAAACGAAAGTTAACTTTTGAATCAATAAAAGCAATGGAAAATCTTCTATTGCAATATATTTTGTTTTTAACAGCATATCTTAAGCTGAAAATATTTAAAATTAAAGAAAAAATACGTTAAATTTAATGTGCCACAGGCATTCAACGGCAGTTTTGTTATAATAAACATTTGAACAAAAAGTCAAAATTTTATCAATTCAAATAATTAAAACGTAAAAGAAAACTTTAATTAATCTCATTGGTTATAATAATTTTTATAAAACTGAAATTTTTCGAAGTACTTTGTAAAAATATCTTAGTGTATCCCAACAACTACTTTAGTATTCTTTGTATTCATTTTTAGTAACAGTAAAATTAATAATTACATTAAGATATGATACAGTAGTGATATTATAGAGTAAGATATGATGCAGTCAGTGAAGCTTATTTTTACGATACAATATAAACTAAGAAATATTTATTTAGGACACATCTATACATTAAATCTTCAAATAAAATTGACTTGTTCATCAAACATTCAGATAGTACTGAGAGAATATTACGATGAGATAGAACTAGACTTAACAAAACAAAAGCGAATAAAAATTGAATATTATAAAATTATTGAATACAATTTATGAGATCTTGATTTGCGAACATAATTATCTTATGTAACATACAAACACACTTACATTCTAACAATTCACTTCTGTTTCTGTGGAATAATCGGCAACGTGCGAGACGAAGCATTCCCCATTTCGTATATGATTTTAAACAATCTAAAGTTGTCATATGCTGATTTTAAAACACTCCAAAATTGACGTTTTCATGAAATACTATAATAAAAATAATTTTACAAATAGAATTATGAAAAAATTCATGAATTGAATACATGCATCTGAGATTGGTGTAAGCTTTCTCAATAATTGGTGTTTAAATATCCTTTAAAGTGCGTATGAAAGGTCAATTCGGTATAAAAAAGATATTCAAACACAGTTTTTTGGAGATCACTGAATTCGGATAGGTATTACACCACAGTTTTTACAGTGTAGTTAATTTGCATTTAACTTATAATGGGAAATGTCTCATGCTACAATGTTAAATGTAATAAAATTTTTTCTAAATGTACGAATTTTTGAGAGTGTACGTTAAATTTTCACGCACGTAAAGCGTAAGCTAAGTTTTTAAAAGGTAAACTATGTTTTTTTTTCAATAGTAATATAGGAAATGTTATATTGTTTCCTTATTTAAATTCTCTTTCTTAGTTTATTATTCAAAATTAAACGAGTTCTTTTATTTTATCTTACCCAAAGATAATTTCTTACAACAGTCATTTTAATATTTATTTATTAGTTTTTATTATTTAATTTAATACTGGATTTGAGATTGGGAATTATTAACCATATTTTTTTATACCATATTTACCTATGTATTTTTCTATAGTAAAATTCAAAGTTTAACTTGTTTTTATTAAATAGAAGTCAAGGAAAATGAAAATTAAATTAAAAAAATATTAATTTGACGACACTGAAGAAAATATTTAAATGGAGCTATTAATGCCTAAATGTGGTAAATTACAAGGAATTTAACTTCATAAGCGTAGTTTAAATTTCAC
The DNA here is from genome assembly GCF_982258835.1 of Parasteatoda tepidariorum. NCBI lineage: Eukaryota > Metazoa > Arthropoda > Arachnida > Araneae > Theridiidae > Parasteatoda > Parasteatoda tepidariorum. The sequence continues at coordinate 51,780,284 of NC_141766.1, forward strand.
TTATGATTTTTCGCTACTTTGACTGTATATAGTTGTCTATTTTTAATTATAAAATATGATTTTTCGCTTTAAGTCGTCAGCTAATTTATACTTAATTTAGTAAAAAGATTTGAATAAAATATTATATTTAGTAAATGTCAAGTTTCATAAACATATGTTTCTAATTAAACGCTGTTACGCAGCTTTAGCTAGTTATTAGTTGATTCATTTAATAATTGCAGCTATTTTAATTATATATATACGTATGCATAGATTTGGGATTATATATATATATATATATATATATATATATATATATATATATATATATATATATATATATATATATATATATATATATATATATATATATATATATATATATATATATATATATATATATATATATATATATATATATATATATATATATATATATATATATATATATATATATAACGTCTTTTGCCGAGTGGAAGGATTAAAACAGATCTTAGGCAGAAGGAGGGTACAAAATTTATTTATTAATTATTAGACAGAGAGCAGTCATAAAAAGTGGTCACGAAATGTTGTGTTCTTCATTATATGCTAGGGAAAATCTTGCAAAGTAAATCAGTAAAATGTTTCATTTTAGGGAAAGAGGGAAATCTTGGTCATTGTAATTGGTTTATCAAATAGGTCGTGCGATTCCCATAAAGAGCAAAGGGGAAAAATATCTTACTTTTAATTAATGCATGAGTGAGCCAAAAATAGATTTAAGAACAGGATGGTAATTCAAAAGTGCGAGAAAGTGTTTCAATTAGAACAATAATTTAAGAAAAAGATATTCAGAAAAGAACTAACATAAAAGGATTAATTGAGGCTTCTTATGTTACATTCCCCCTCGCCGAAGAATTTTAACTAAAATTCAAAAATTTTAAAAATTATCTGTTTGCAAAATCTTCCCCCTGATAGAAGCACAATTAAAATGAAAAGAATAAATTTTGTAATTTTAACAATATATAAAAGTAATATATTTTATAAAATATATACATTTGTGCTCATGGTAAAAATTTAATGTAATTAAAAATCTGTAGTAGCTTTATCAGCAAATTTAAGATTTTCATTTTCTACAGTTTTAATGACTTAACATTTTTTTCAGTTCCAAGTCTTTTGTCTGAAAATCACAGCAAAGTTATTTCACCATAGTACTCCTCATAATAACACAATTTAAGTTAACTCTTTAATTAAGATGAGAAAAATTTATAAACATTTTTAAAAATGTGTAAGTTAAAATGTAAAACACGTAATACAAAACACAGTTTTACAGGAAAAATTTCAATCTGAAATTAGACTTGAGTATTGTTTACCTCGTTTGAAAACAAAATAAAATTAAAAATTACACAGTGGCTGTTATTCTGAAGTTCACGACTTCAGTATTGTCTTTATTTCACTTTATTTATTACTAACCTTTTATATTTATCACTTTAATAGCAAAATATCCGGAAATTTTTTTTATGTCCAAAATTTGTCACCCGTAAATTTTTTTCTTTATCTTCTCTCTCTCTTATTTTTCTTTTCTTTTTACTTTCTTGACATTTATTTATACTTTTTATTTTCTTTATTGATATTTTTATTACAATCATTAACCCGGATTTCAGGAAAAATGTGTGAGAACAAATTGCTTTTTTAATCAGAAAAGGTGATCAGTCTTCTCAGATTATGCATTCAACCTCTTTTTTTTTTCCTTTGAACATAAATTTTTTTTTTCAAAAATTTTAGTTCGGATATTTTTTAAAGTAATTTTTGTGCAGAGATCTTAATTGGCAATTTAATTTGTCACAATTGGATGTTAGGAAATTTTAATATTTTAATTTTTATTTTAAACGTATTTTTAAGTGGATTCAGTTACTATTACTTTTCAATTCGTGTTTGATCATTTTCCTATCTTTATGTTGGAATTAAAGCTCAGAAATAAAGAAATGATTTTATTACGGAAATTACTGAGCTAGAACAGAGCTATGAGCTAATTACCAACGTTGGACTCAAGCATTAATGTCCGGTTGTTCTTCAATTCAAATTCTAAAAACAAGTATTTTACTCATTTTCCAAATTATTTGTATTAGTTTTAACATTTCTTGATTTAGTTTATAATTTTCGCCACACTGCAATTGCATCCATATATTAAAAATTAATTTCAATAATTATTGTAGTTACATTTAGAGGAGAAAAATATTTTAATAGCATTTTATCTTAACCCTAAACACTACAGTAAAGCAAAAATATAAATTCTACTAATCAATAAATAATAGAAATTTTAATACATAAAGCAATAAATATGAAAATAATTTCTCCAAACATTTTTTATGCCAATCAAAACAATCAATTCACTGAAAATAAAAATTTCAAGAAATTTTTTTTTAACAGTAAATACGATCAATGTATAAAAAATAATTATTGCAATTGAAACAACAATTATGAGAAGAAAAATTTAAAATCATAATCATAATCTATTATATTTGCTTATTTACGTGATTGCTTTTTTTTATTAATCAATAAAAATTGAAGAAATAATTGTTTTATGATTTAAACATAAAAATACCACAAAGGATAAGTAGCTGGATAAGGTTGAAAATGAGTTGATCATCAGATGAAAAACTAAGAAAGAGAATAAGTTGATCATCAGATGAAAGTTGATAAATAATTTAGTTTCTTCGTTAAGAGGAATCATATTTCTCCTTGAATGAGGCGTTGAGAAAACAAATTATAGACGATACAATCCAGAGCACCACGCGAATAGGCATATCAGCTTTCTGAAAGTCATTTGTAAAGGAAAGGGATGGGATTTAAAATTTTTTTTAATTACCAGGAGTCCGATGCAGTTTTTCTTTTTAGTCCAAGGGGGTAAAAGATATTGAAGCTCAGCTCTCTAGTAGTATTCATCACCTTCAGAGCGTAGACATAGCATGCCGCATACACAAATGAGTTGTCGACGATCGTTAAATTACACTGGGCGTAGGTATAATTTATAATAAACAAAAAGCTTGATGATTGAAGAGTTTATTTTTTGTTAAAGATATTGGATGAATTATGAATTGCTATGAGTTGCAGAACAATTTGAACGAAATATTCCATATTTTTGACGTACCCTCTGATTGATTCAAAATTTCAGATGATTATTTTAATGAGATAATACTTATCTTTGAAGTACCGTACCTCCTTCCCGATCGTTTTATCCTGACGACTTACAACGTCGTTGCCGAGTGGAAGGATTAAAACAGGTCTTAGGCAGGGAAGTAGGGCACAAAATTTGCTTATTAATTATTAGACAGAGAGCAGTCATAAAAAGTGGTCACGAAATGTTGTGTTCTTCATTATATGTTAGGGAAAATCTTGCAAAGTAAATCAGTAAAATGTTTCATTTTAGGGAAAGAGGGAAACCTTAGTAATTGTAATTGGCTTATCAAATAGGTCGCGCGATTCTCACAAGGAGCAAAGGGGGAAAATATCTAACTTTTAATTAATTCATGCTTGAGCCAAAAATAGATTTAAGAACAGAGTGTGAATTTAAAAGTGTGAGAAAGTGTTTCGATTAGAGTAATAATTTAAGAAAAAGATAGTCAGGGAAAAAAAAAAAAAAAAAAAAAAAAAAATATATATATATATATATATATATATATATATATATATATATATATATATATATATATATATATATATATATATATATATATATATATATATATATATATATATATATATATATATATATATATATATATATATATATATGTATGTTACGCTTTGATAGCATAAACATTGCAAATTCGTAGTGTGGTCGGTGCTTATTGAAAAAGATACAGGAGCATGGAGAAATAATGCAATTTTATTAAAGTAAGGGCCGGAGCCCTAGAAATGAGAACATTACATGCTGGTCGATAGATAGAGAAGAGCACATTTGACCATGGAACGAGGGTTTTCATATCTTTTTAGACAATATATTTAAATATTAATAAGTCTTAGTAACGTGGGACTGATCAGTTTCCCAAGCTACTAAAGACACATCATCACATTTTCTGAAATATATATAATGTTATATATATATAATGTTATATATATATAATGTTTTAATTATTTAGCAATAAATTTTTTTAAACTTTTTCATTTTACATTTTTTTACATGAATAGCTGACAGATGTAAATGTAGCTTACAAAGAAAAGAAAATACTTATGTATATTGAAACAATTTAAATTTACAGATAAAAAATGCTTAAATGAGACTAACAATTTGTTTTTATTCTAACTTTTACCCTTCTGATGTTTAAGGAATATTTCGGATTCACAAAAAGAGACTAAGTGAATATTAATGTTTTCCAATTTTGGTATTTCATTTAAATAGAGACAAGCTTATCTTAGTTCTGAAGTTTACTAAAGTAGAAACCAACGTGTAATGCCCAAATAAATTGTTTAAATTTCAGACAGCCGTTTCAGTACCAAATATTAAAAAAAATTAAATATTCTTATCAATACTGATGATGGTATTTCTGTTGCGTTTTTCGATTTGCTGTGCTATTTTCTAACGTTACTGTATTTATTACGTCACTACTCGTAAAGAGTTCACAATCTAGGGCGTTCGAATTCTCTTTTATATAATTTTGCCTCTCTTCTATCCCTCTTAGAATTGTTGCAGAATGTAACTAAAAATAGTCTTTCTCTAAATCATAACGCTAAAAGAAGTGTAGTTTGATCGTTCTAATATCTATAATTTTTCCAAGTATTTTTGAGTTATTTACCAAAAATTAGAAAAACAAATTCAACCAAAATAAAAATTAATTTGCTACTAAAATGTTATATTTTCAAATTTATATCAGAAACGTAATTTTTTAGAGCTAAAACGAGTTTAGTGTTCTACATCTGTTGAAACATTTCACAGACGTAATTTAAATATTTTTTTCTCAACTATTGAATAAGCTTCCTTTGTAACTCACCTGTTACCAATTTTAGCATATTTATTAATTAATGTACAAGCTACATTTCTTGTTTAATGTACGTCTGATAGTTATTAACTATGTTTTAATTATTATGAACTATTTTGAGTAATTAGTTCTACTGATATCGACTCTGATTATATTTTCAAATTTGTATCAGAAACGTAATTTTTTAGAGCTAAAACGAGTTTAGTGTTCTACATCTGTTGAAACATTTTACAGACGTAATTTAAATATTTTTTTCTTAACGATTGAAAAAGATTCCTTTGTAACTCACCTGTTACCAATTTTAGCATATTTATTAGTTAATGTACAAGCTACATTTCCTATTTAATGTACGTCTGTTAGTTATTAACTATGTTTCAATTATTATAAAATATTTTGAGTAATTAGTTCTACTGATATCGACCCTGATTCATGAAATCGGAGGTAATTGTACATTTATTCGCTTCAAATTAACTAGTATAATTAATTTAATCCCTTTAACATTATTCAAAAAGGATCAGTCTCAAATTACTTTAGAAAATGATTGATGAAAGGTGAGATTCTTAAAATAGTTTTAAATGAACTTGATAAATAGAATTTTTAGCATCATTTAACTTGCTTAAAGTCTTTATTTTCAACTTGTTATAATAGGAACTTAATAAATTTCCAAAGTGATGCTTTAATGTATATTAGAGTTTAATTATACTCTGTGATAAGCATTAAATGTATATTTAACGTAGGTAATAGAAAATTTTAGACAGTAAGCATTTAATTGTACAATATGCAACAAACAAAGTCTCTTTAAAATGGTTTAGGAAATAGTTAAAGAGACGGTAATGAATCTTTCCTTAAGACAACTAATGCCCATCAAAGAATTATCTTGAAGTTTTTGGATTACTTTACACTGAATTATTGAGAAAAGGAATGAGATTTTTGTAAATAACGGAATTAGTCAGATTAGTTTTTATTTCGTAACGAGCAAAGCACAAGAAGTTGGAGAAGAACATAGATCGAAACTTTAAGTTCTGAAAACGTTTAAGTTTAAATCATCATAAATTTTTGGAGTGAACTTGAATTATAACATGAATTATGGCAAAAGTTTTCTGTAAATATCTTTCTTTATTACTTAACGAAAATGTTGTTCTAAAAGTTGTTCGTAATGCGAGCTCTTTTATTTTCTTTGAGAAGCCGCAAGGAAAATAATAGTATTTAAAATCATTTCTTTTAATCATGTAACGAAAAAGTTATGTAACAAAAGTATTACGTTTAGTGTCAATTATAATTTATTAAAATGCCAACTATCAAAAAACTAGCAAATATATTTTACAACGCAGAGGTTAAGCACATCTAATGCAAAATAGCCGCCACTTTTGATTTATTTTTAGTACAATCATAAGAGGTCAATATTAAGAGCTTTATAGTAGAAGGAGATTAATATTTAAGTGAAAAAGGAAAACGAGCAATTTTTACGAAAATCAGGTGAATCAGTCATGAAGACTATCATAGCGTAGCATTAAAATAATTATATACCCAATTTTCATTTGACTGAAAAAGCTCGAAAATGGCCGAAACAATTTCTTTCGCTTGCATTTTTCCAGTAAAAAAAAAAAACGAAAAAAAAATTTGTTTGATTATTTTAATTCCACATTTATGGTGATTGACATCGTTTATGGTTCGTCATGCTTTAATAAATTCCTTTACTTTCCTTGCATTAATATTAATCTGTGGTCCTTAAAAACATTTTTTCACACACACACACACACACACACACACATATATATATATATATATATATATATATATATATATATATACTACTGGCCATTAAAATTGCTACATCAGGAAGGAGTGCAAATAACAAAATAATATTTATTGGGCACATACATTATAGTTGGAAGAACAAGTGATTGAATTTTCGGGATATTTGAGTGTATAGATTCTGAGGAATCATTACTCAGAGCAGCTTCCCCTGTCATCAATAACAGCAGTTATTCTCCTGGGAACAAAAGCCGAACAGAGATTGGATATCATGAACGGGTACAGCATTCCATGCAACTTCAACATTATGCCACAATTCATCGACCGTAGTGACTGACGAGTGGCCAGTCGTCGGTAACCATTGACCAGATGTTTTCAATTGATGAGAGGGTCAAGGCGACAGGCGAACATGCTCTGTGTCAAGGATGGTCAGGACAGTGCGAGCAGCATGCGGTCGTGCATTGTCCTGCTGAAACGTAGCGTTATGGATGCCTCGAGAATAAGGCAGAGCAACTGGCCCTTACACATCAGAAATGTAACGGCTGCTGTTCAAAGTGTTCAAATGTTCAATGCGAACAAGAGGTGATCGAGACGTGTATGCAATGGGACCCTATACAATTACTTCGGGTGATGGGCCAGTATAACGATGTCGAACGCAAGCTGATAATGGGCGTTCTCCATGATGTCGCCAAGCATGGATACGGCCATCATGAGGCTGAATTGGAACTAGGATAAAAGAACTTGGATTCATCTTAAAAGACGACGTCATGCCATTCCTGCGTCCAGGCTCGTCGTTGATCACATCATTGGAGGCGCTCCTGCCTGTGGCGCAGGATCAAGGGTAGCCGAAGCCATGGTCGCCGTGCTGACTGTCCATGCTGCTGCAAACGTCGTCGAACTGCTCGTGCAGACACTTGTTGTCTTGCAAATGACCCCATTTGTTCACTCAGGGCTCACGACGTAGCTGCACAATCCCTTACGGCCATGTGGATAACATGTTAGTCTTCTCGGCTGTTAGCGATGGGGGGCCGCTGGCATTCCGCACGGCATTCCATATGATCGTCATGAACCCATCGATTCCATATTCATCTAACAGTCACGGGATCTCGATCAACGCGAGCAGCAATACTTCTGTATGATAAACCGCAATTCCGGTAGGCCACAATTCAACCTCGATCAAACTCAGACACGTGCTGGTAGGCATTTCTCCTTCTTACACGAGGCATAAATTTTTTTTTTTACCGAAGAGCAACGCTCTAATTCAATTTCTGTATGAGAAACTTACTGTCAAATCTCTTCTTTTATACACATTGTAGGTGTCGCTAACTCCGCCTGACTTTAAGTAATATAGGTAGTCATCTTTTGTTACACTCGATTTGCGCTTCTGTTTTCATCTTTTGTTTTCATATTTTGTAATCTGGCAATCTTTCTGCGAAAACATTTTTAAATCATTCTTGAAAAATAACTGTCCATGTAAGTTGTTATGATTTTGCTACTCGCTTTATAGTCCCCCCTTTTTAATGTTTTTTCTTTTTCTTTTATTTTTTCTTTTTATTTTATTTTATTATCTGTTTTTACATGTTATATTTACTTTTTATGATCTATTTTTATGTAGTTATTTTATAAAAAAAATTTTTTGAGTGCTCCTCACACTATTGTATTAATATATTTTGCTTTGGCTTTATTGATACAATATCAGAAAGCACTCTGTTTTGCGGATATAATCGTGTGGGCTGAAGAAAAGATTATATCCTTTTTTTTTCCGGCTTTTTTTCCGGTTTTTTAATTAACATTTCAATTTTTTTTTTTTTTTTTTTTTTTAATAAAATGTTGTTTGTTATTTTTTTTTACTTATTATTTCCCACCCCCTTTTTTCATATGTCTATAATTTTTCTTTGTTTAATTCTTCATTTTGAACTTATATATATATATATATATATATATATATATATATATAAATAGAAAGGAAAATAAAGGTTTGGAAGGAAAATATGAAAAATTATTCGCGCGTCTTTCGCTTTTTTCCGTTTTTAATAAGTAAAAATTTTTACCACCCTGCATGCACAAGCAATTTTTTTTGCCTCAACTCAAGCTGGAGCCCCTGGCTTACACCAGCTCTGCCACCACTGCATTTCGATGCATGTTCAAATGTACTATTATTTTAACTGCAAAACTGATTTTTATACTGAATTTAGGTCAGACCTAAGATTCAAAATTCAAATTCATATTTTATGATTAAGTACTTACAATTTTAGCGAATATTTTTCCATTAAAAAATAAGTTAAATTTTTGCTCAATGAAGCTATAAATACTTGAAGACACTAGTTGGATAAATTCGTTTTGAGAAAAATCACGTCGAAAGTTTCTCAAATTAATAATATCAGCCTGCATGTAACAAACGTGTCTAAAGGAAAACTTGAAACTTTTTCCAGCTACCAAAATATTGAAATTGGAGAACTTTTTTTGACTATTAATTACCACATTATGACTATATAATAATGAGATTCGCGAGAAGAAAAATAAATATTGATCTAGAAATATTTTCAAAACTTAGACAAAAAATTATAAAACTTTATACTTCTAGTTCTAGAATTTAAGTATGTTAATCTTGTAGTGAATTATAATATTTTTCGAATATTCTTCCCACTACTCGATGACATTTTAACTTTCAGAACCAACTGTATGAAGAAGTTATTTTAGTTTACAAAAATATTCTCATTTTTAAGTACTTTCATAAACAGCCCAAAAGTAACAATCTCAATAATTTTAATTAAATATTTTTACTTTTTAACTGAAGAGAAGTTCAATTTAAATATCGGAAATATCTAACAAATATCTTGAAACATGTAAATAATATATTTTTTAAACCTATTCATTATAGTGTCAAGAAGAGATTAAATGTTGAACGAACCTGGATTCAGCGACGGAGAAAAAGTAAGGGTAATTATAGTGAAGCAATTAATTTCTCATTAATTAAATTCTGCTATGCATAATTTGTCTAAAACTTTAGAACACTAAATTTCTTCAAATTATAACTATTTCTATAAAGTCTTACTTAAAGTCATAACTTACTTGAGTCACGGATTTTATATAGGATTTTTAATTTGGAATGCAATGTGGTTATTTCTCTTTTATTTTCGTTAGACTTAATTATAAATATCTCAAATATTAAATGAAAATTTCTAATTTATTTGAACATCTAATTTATAATTAAATATTGTGAGGGATAGTTTTGGTTTTAAATGTAAACTTATAGAAATTAATGATTTTTATACAGGAATGTTTAGTGAATGAATAGTTTGAAATGTAGTACAGTTATTTTCCTTCTATTTTTTGTAAAATCTCAATTTGAAAATCTAATTTATTTAATTGATATCTAATTTATAATTAAATAACTTTAGCTTATGACTATTTCTATTAGAGTAGCGTTAAGGGACATATTTCGTTTTACTTACTTGATTCAAAGATTCTAAATATGACTGTTTAGCAAAAGAACAGTTAAAAAAGTAGTATGGTCATTTTTCTTCCACTGTTGTGAAATTTTCCTTCAAATATGTTAAAATTTATTTCATTTTTAAACTCTTAATAACACTATGTAATATTTTCCTGTCACAATTTTTGCATTTACCAAAGGGTAAAAGTTATTTGCAAGTTTTCCATATGAATTGATTGCAAATTTTTTGCAAATAAGAACATCTTTTTTAAAAATCAAATTTAGGATTTTTGAAGAATCAATTTTACTGTATTTAAAACAGATGTTATCCACTTGCAAATTAAAGCAAAATATTTTATTGATAATAAGATATGTAAATGAATTTTGAGCTTCAAGAAATTGTATTTTACTTTAAAAAGAGGAAACCGGGCTTTTAAAAAAGGATAAAATTGAGTTTTAGCAGGGTGAAATTGATTTGAAAAGGACATCTTGCGGGAAAAAAATCAATCAATTTGCATATTTTAATGATGAAAATTTTCGTTTAAGACGGAAAACGTTTAATTTTATTTAAAAATAATTAAAAATGTTTCATATGTGTTACAACAGGTTTAGTTTGTTTTTCAACTAGTTCAAACATGTAGTGCAGTAGACAATTTTGATTGATTCATAATTTGTTACAAATTATTTCAATTTATGTACAGTGTGTCAAATAAGAAACGGGAGACCTTAATAACTTGTAATCTTTTGAAGAGTTCACCTAAAACTCGCTAATTAGTTTTTAGATGATATTTTAAATTACGAAATTGGGTACAAAACCATGCATTTTTTTAACGGTTTCAGATTTTGACCATCAAAATTTAAAATAGTTAACTGTTTTAACTAAATAGTTAAGTATTTTCACTCGATTAATGTAGTGCCTAATAATTTTGAATTGCGTAATTTTAAATAACTTTTTACAAAATTTGAACGAAATTCGTCAAAAAGTTCTTTAGAAATGCAAATTTAAAAATATGACTTTTTGAAACTTCATTACTCAGGAACTATTTGACTGATGTCTTCCAAGTTCTGTTTTGAGTTACTTAAAAGCAAAATTTTTTCTGAAATCTTTCTGGTTATTACCCGGATCCAACAAAAGACAACATGTGATATCAACATGTGATATCCATTACCAAGTAGCAGGAACTGGTTATCAATTTTCGTTACCTAATACCGTGTATCCGTGCAATTTTTCCAGGAAACACTCACTTATGCCCGACATAATCATTGTAAGATTTATTGTAAACTTGAAACTATTTATTAAAATAATAATAGTTTTTGAAACCCTGTCAATTTCCTAACCATATAAATACACAGGTTAAATACTAGTAATAAATTTTCTATATTTTGTGTAATCTGCTCATTAGAAAATGCATTTCAAATGGAGTTCACATAAGATTATGGAAAAAATTATTTTGCTAGATAATAGAAATTCCAAAAATTTTATTTACTAAAAATGAAAAATCTAGTTTATTCCAGTTATGAAATTACCAACCGCAATGAACAATTGAAAGACATTAAACGTCATCCACAGAAGCCCTTTTTGTAGTCTGAATCAATCAGAAAATTAAAGTGTCTTAAATGACGAGGATATAAGTCCCGGTTGTTTTGCAATTTTTTTGACACATCTTTGTTTCGAAATAATTATTCCTTTCAATCAAGTATAATGAAATGTTTTAATAATTTAATCTAATTTGAATCCTTTTATTCTAACTTTTAGTCATTGATCCTTTTATTCTAACTTTTAAAAACATTTTCTAAACTAATATCTTACTATTATATATACTTAGACCATAGTTTTTAGTAAAGTTGATTTTTTGCGTATTTTATCATAATTTTGGTACCATTTACGAGAGATCTCAAAAATATAGTTTTCCATGCAAAAAAAAAATTGCTTTTGATATTTAATAATAAATTTGGTTATAAATCAGTAAAGTTTGATTTGTAAATTATAAATGCTCTCCTCCCTTCAATTAATATAATAACAAATGACAAGAAACGAAATTTGAACGAAATTGATGTTCCCAAGAGATAAAATTTTAAAAACACGACTCTTAAAAGTTTTATGACCTTCAGTACTGATCACCAAACAATACGATGCAATAATATTTCCCTGATATTGTCATGCTGAAATGTGCATAACATATTTCGTAACATTTAAAAACCAAATTATTATTTTATTTAATCCTTTTTCAATAAATAAAATCATTAATGTAATTCTTTTCACACAACAACTTTGAATTAAGTGTAGAATAAAATCTATTTTTAGAGATTCCCTCTACAACTGCCAAACATTTGATAGCGTAAGGCTAAGAAAAAGTCCATTGGCAGCATATTTAATCAATCAATAGCCAATACATGGATTCCTTAACTATTATATTTCGTAACATTTAAAAACCAAATTATTATTTTATTTAATCCTTTTTCAATAAATAAAATCATTAATGTAATTCTTTTCACACAACAACTTTGAATTAAGTGTAGAATAAAATCTATTTTTAGAGATTCCCTCTACAACTGCCAAACATTTGATAGCGTAAGGCTAAGAAAAAGTCCATTGGCAGCATATTTAATCAATCAATAGCCAATACATGGATTCCTTAACTATTATTGGCGAAAGTTATGCTAACGTACACAAGAGACTCGCATTTTTGATTTCTTGGTGGACGGAAGGTGTCCTGTGGGGCTTAGTTCTACAGCCACACCCTTCGGGTCATTTTCTAAATTTATTAATTTATATGCACACAAAAATGAATAATTTTTTTTTACTTTGGAGCACCACATATTTCTAAAATAAAATGATTTTGAATTTTTATCGTAATTTGATTCTTCACTATATTTGTTTATCTTCACACTCTGGTTAATAGAGTCATTAGAGGAATGGATAATAAAAAGTTCCTACGATGGTTCATCAACATTCTTCAGCTAGTGTTAATCATCATCTTCAGGATAAATATTTCCCTAATAATACCTTCTACAACTAATGATAAATGCAATCAACTTCTTCTTCAAACCAAAACAATATTTCTTGATTGATATACAACTGAAATGTTTGGTAAAATCTCCCTGAACTGTTGAATGAATTACGGGTTGATTCGTCATGACATTGATAAAATATGTTTATCCAATATGTTGTTTATATCTACAAAGAATATTAGGGAAAATACTCGTTTATTATTTGCTTTTATTTGCCGCAATTTTGTACAACAAACATTTTTTAGTACAAAACGAAAGTGATTGGTGATTTTTCTAAATTTTATATTGTATAGTGCAATGCAACAGTAAAGATATCACCTTAAATAACTTTTGTTCTAATGGTCTCATCTTCACAAACTAAAAGTTAATCTTATGGATTCAAAAGGGCTCATTAAATAGCGCTCACTATTAATTAAGTTACAGAAACAGACCCAAAACAAACTTTATCTGAATAAACATATCTTTTTTTCTGCGGATTTCGATTTTTGACCATAAGAATATATTGCTGCAATTTGGAAAATATGGTGCCAATATTTTCAAAATGAGAGCTGTCGGAATTTTGGTTCTCTTTATGTTACTCTTAGTTTTTGCGTATTTAACTATTCTCAGAAAGTTTTAAAGAGAATCGAAAAATATTTGCACAAAATTATAAAATGTTGCTATACGTTTATATTACAATTATCCCATATACATTTTTTTGGATAATTTATTATTATTATTTTTCATATTTTATATAATCTTCGAAAATTGAATTGTAAGGTACAAAATCTTTTACACCATTTTAAACTATGTAGTTTTTAATGATATAATACAAATTTTAAGCGAAATTGGTTAACTAATTTCTGAGTAAAAACAGTTCGAAAAAAACATATATTAAAAATTTTATCGCTGAGAACTATTTGACCAACTTCGTTTAAATTTTGCTATTTACAACTACATAGTTAAAAATCTAGGGCTAACAACTACTACTCTTTTTAGACAATATTTTATAGAGGGGTAAAAACAATTTAAAACTAATGTTTTCAGAATTTTAGTAATTTTGCCAACATTTCAAAGGCTTCACCTCACGAGAGCGGGAAGAAAACCAGCGCTTCATATGAACTTATTAATTATTGACAGGTAGTTGTGTGGAAAATAACTTTAAATCATATTTACAAAACAAAGAATAATACATTAAAACACAAACTTATCAACAGCTAGAAAACACTTTCCCAAAAAGCGTAGAAATTTGGTGAAGTGCAGCTGAAATTGAAGAGTTTGTCTAGTAAAACAAAGTATATTTTTTATAAATTAAAATCATCAAGGAAAAAAAACCCACATCTCTAACTTGCTATCAAAAATATAGCATCAGGCACAACGAGACAATTAAATGAAAGAACCAAAAAGAGCAACTTTTGCTTCGTGTTAGCAGTATATATCCAATTCCTAGTAATTAGACGTCTCATCAGTTTCATACTCACGTTTCCGCAAAGTTGGCAGCCCTCAAAAATTGTTACATAAAATAGTAATTGTAACAAAACAAAAACAAAATTTTTTATGAAGTAATAATTGTTATACTGTCGCATAAAATAATAATAATTGTTATAAAATTTTTTTACAATAAAATTTTTTTCGACCCTTATTAAATATTATGATAAAAATGGTACAGCACCATTAATATATGAACTGAAAAATTAGCAAATGAATGGTTTAAATACCATATATTTTGGTTTCAGCACCAGAATTATGCTTCATTTTACCAGAAATATCATAACCATGAAAATACAGTAATTTTAAAAGAATGTTTTTGCCGTGCACTAATTAACTAGCAATATTTGAGGTTACTCTTTTAAACAATTACGATCGGCCTTTAGTTTGTGAAAATACGATAGTTAGTATCCTCTTAACACTTAGATGAACTTTTTAAATTTTTTTTTTTAAATGTAACTTTTAAATGCGTTTAACGTAATTTAAATTACAGTGCATATTAACGCCACTGTAAACTTGAAATTAGAGAGAAAAATTAAATTATATATTGACCAGGACTTTATTTGGTGGATTTTTTTCTCATCTGATTGCGAGAACCAAAGTTCTGAAGTTCAACGAATGTTCATTTTTGCGTCTTTGAATTTTATGTAAAATTTCTGATTTGCGTTTTCTTGATGTTTTGTACTCAACAAAAGTTTGACGATAGAGTGTCATTCGAAATACCCATGAAAAAAATATATAAAAAGGGATTGCGCTGTATGAATAGTTTTTAATATTTTTTAGAGCTAAAATTATGCGATTTTTCATTTTGAATAAGTAATCAAAAACTATTAATTTGTCAGTTTACAGATTTTTTTAATTTAATTTTATTTCATTTTAAACTGGTGAACTTTTTTTTAACGTAAATTAACCGAGATATTTAACAAAAATATAAAAACAGACAAATGCGTAAGGCTGAACTAAATTCAGAAGCATACTGATTGCAGAATTGTATTGGTATAATTGAATCTTGTGGTTGGATGGCAGTCTTGTATTATACATATTCCGAAAGATATTGCAGTAAATATCCAGTTTATTTGTCAAAATTAAATAAAAAGGATAAAAACCAGCTCGAAAGGCTTGTTTACGGAAATGGGCACAACTAAAAATGCGTGTCTACGAAAATACACACAGCCTGAAAGACGTGTTTGCAAAAATGGACGAAAAAATCATCTTTTCAGTTTTCAAACTAAACAAGAAATTACATGCTTAATTTTCCTTTCTGATTCATTACAGGGTTTAGAGGCTACAGATGTTCTGGAAATGCTTTTCTTATTCAGAACGATTAAGTGAGTTTCAGAACTCTAAATTCTTACAGCGTAAATTTACTACAACTATTATAAGCGACTGTGTTAAAACAACTGTTAACTATTAAAGTCTTTAAAAAAATAATAGTAAAATGCACCAAGTGATTTATGCAAATGGATGATATTAAATTACGAATTTATTTGCATTAACACTACAATGAAAAACAATGATGTATATAATGACACAATTTCTTAGAATTTCGTACAACATATAACTTTTTTATTGTTAATATTTACTAATAACTTGTTATATAACTGTAAATAATATGAAAAATATTAAAAATTAATTTTAAATAAATTTCTTTACACATTATTTATTCTTTTACGATCCAGTCATTTTGACTGCTTTTGGGCAATATAGGTATATACTAAGTTTCCGTCTTTCTAGTGCTAATTAGTTTATTCCTTAAAATACAAACAGTAACTGTAAAAGAAGTTTGAAAAACGAAATCAAATGCCTTTTTCTTAGATACCGTTAGCCGGGGCGAGTCTACCCATCCAGGGGCGAGTCTACCAATTTTAGTTTTATTTAATTTTCACTATTTTAAATTACAAATAAAAATTTTTTTACCGACGGAGGACTTAGTTCAGACTCTAAGGAAGATGGCGCTGTAGTAGTTTCATCCGTTTTTATTTATTTTGTGCCTTTTTAATCGACCTGTTCAAACGTCTTTTGAGAGATTTGTATTGAAAATCAGCAAACTTTTAGTTGGTGCTCCGTAAGTATATTATTATTATTACTATTTCACTTTGGTTAAGTGATAAACTTATCTAAGACTAAGATTACATTAATTTCATATGAAAAAAAACAAAGAGAATGTAAGTTTTGCTGTTGTAAACAAAAAGCCAGAATTCGTGGGGCGAGTCTACCCATTCGTATTTAGTTTTAATAAAGCATAATAATATAATTTAGAACTTTGTTTATATTAAAATTAAGTCATTTTAAATGAATTTGAGTATATTATTTTAATTTTGCATTGATAAATTTATCATTAACAAGGAAATTTATAGGTTAAATATAAATGTAAATATAAAATATGTTTATTTTACCAATTTTTTAAAATTTTTATATTACAAAATTAACTTTTTTTATTAAATGCAAGTTAAATAAATTATTATTTATAAATTATTATTACCTCCCAAAAGAATGGGAAAAGGATTTTTCATGATTCCCAATGTTTGAATTTCGATGTTGTTAATAATCTTTAATTATTGTTATTTATTAATTATTTAATTGTAAGTTTATATTAATTTTAATTTATTTTTATCAACAATAATCAGAAAAAAGTGTTATTTTATAATGTTAATGATTATAAAAACAAAACTGTGATCAAAATGTGATAATCGATCAAATACTCAATTTGTGTTATTTTATGAATAAAAAAAATGGAATATATAATAAAGTTATGAATTTTACTTCATAAATATCCTATATTGTAACTAAAATAACAATTTAATAGTAAAATTTGATTATTTACAATGTTAACATTCATTTTAGTAGAATGGGTAGATTCGCCCCATACGAGAGATTTGTCAGCAGTTCTATAAAAATATACAGTAACAGCGTAACTGTTAATATTTTCTAAAATCGATTTCACAGCTTTAAAGAGGGATAAATAGCGATTCCGAAACACCTATTAAAAGCCTTTTTTCTTTAACATTTACAAAAGTTTGACCACTTGAAAGTTGACAAACTGAAAAAATGGGTAGACTTGCCCCGGTTTACGGTACGCATTTTAAGTGATGTCCGGCCAATATTCATTTTTGTAAGCACCAATTGTGTCTAGATTTTGATACTCATCAAAGATATTTAGAAATTTCTTTCCCCGTCAAAAAGTCTCTTTAAATATTGTCTTCATTAATTCTTAGGGTATTTTAGAACAATTAAGTTAATTGAATTAAGTAATTTCAATATTGAATTCAAATTGAATTTTCCAAAAAATTTATTTTAACTCATTTCGCAAGCCAAATATTAAATTTCAATATTACAATGCTTAACTTTGATTAAGTTTAATTTGATTAAGTTGAAGTGTAAAACGTGATATTTATTTATTTAGTAAAACGTATGCTGCATACATTTCATTTTTGCTGTGATATTTTCATTAAAAATTTTAAGTTATCAAAATTTGCTTTAGATCAGGGAATTATTTTAATTATGTTATTTTAATTTAATTGCCCATCATTGACACACATCTTTTGACAAGAGTATTTTGCGTTTTTAAAATGTTTTGGAAATATTTCACAAAAATAATAAATTAAAATTCTCTATAAGTAGAGAATTCACCATTTATCATTGTCAAGTACAGCTTGTAACAAAGTTTCATTAACACTAATATAATCGATCCGTGGAGTTTTATTTTAGCAGCATTGATTGTAGTTGACACTCACTTATGATAAAGGAGTCATTGATCGAATTTTTTGTTGATCATTAAAATATATATATATATTTAAAATTTTAAACGCTTTATGGAAACTCTTTATACGCAATATGTTTCAAGGATAGTTCTTAAATAGTTTAATACGGAAATAACTAGGAGTTTTAAAAGTTTTTGTTAGTATCCCATCTTGAATTTACTGAAGAGAGGGTTTAAAATTGTAAAAATTTAAAACTAACTTTATAAATAAGTGAGGTTTAGTTTCTTATCTTTTTCTTTTTACTTCGATTGGAATCCCGCCAAAATTACAGTAAATACTAAAAGTTGTTTACAGTAATGGAACTGCAATGGAGAAGGATAATGTCACTCCCATGAATAGAGGTGGTTTAATCAACAGGCTAACAATGGGAAAAACTGAAATTGAATTAAATATAAAATATTCCTCTCTCATGCAATAAGTGTTAGGCTCAATTCATTTTATACAGCATTCCTCTTCGGAAGTTGACGTCGGACACTGTTAATGAAAAACCTTTAAAATACGACGGGGCCTTAGGTGATTCAACTAAAATAGCATTTTTTTTGAACAATTATGATTTAACGAGAAGTGTAATAAAGAATTTGATCAACGATGCAAATTTACTAAAAATAGCAACATTGCAACGATATGGATCACTTTAAAATATAAATTTGATTTCTTCCGAGAATAGAAAAAAATATTTATAGGACTCCAAGTTAAATTTGAGTTTCAGAGAAATCATAGCGAAAATATGTTGCACACAAACGAGCAAAATAAGGACTATAAAATTATTGCAGAAGATTTATCACTTCCTTGTCTAAGATTTAAAAACTCAGCTGCACTGTTAAAATTTTCATTCTAAAATTACGGTAAAGTAACTGGCAGCTGTATGTCCATCCAATTAACAGTAAAGTTTACGGTAACGAACGTTTTTTTTCCTTTATAGCAGGGGTCTCCAAGCTTTCCAGCCTTAGGGCCATACTGATTACTCCAGTAAGTTCCGAGGGCCAAAACCATATTATCATTGTTGCCGGTGGTAAAAAGTGAAATAGTCCACTGATGAAAAAAAAAAAGTCCGAAAAAGTACGCAACGTTTAAAAAAGGCTGCAAATCGGACTAAAGTCCGCAAAACGGCAACACTGCATATTATTAATTTTCCTGTCATTATCTGTAATTTCTAGATTAGTCGTAGAGTACGAGCCATGAGGAGTAACGTGACACGACATCTGGTGGACACAAGCGGAAATAGGTAGTACCTTCTATCGCTAACAGATGGCGCTAATAGCACGTACAGAATAATCTCGTTGGTTCGAGAAAGTTCTGGTGTCTTCCACTCACTTCTACATGGCAGTAATTGTAATATATAAGAAGGCTAGTGGCGCAACCACAAGTCAGTTCCTATGACACTTTTGTGAAATAAAATAGTGCGTACTTCCTTAAAACGTGTTTGTGCGTGTTTAAGTTTAAGACATCTTTGTAACAGTATTTTGATTTGAATTGTTGCTTTTGTGTGTGATTTAGTAGTATGGAAAAGAAGCGAAAAATTGATAGTGAATGCAGAAAATTCAAAGATCAGTGGAACATTCAGTATTTCGTAATTGAGTCCAGTAACAAGGCGCTATGTTTGATTTGCAATGAAAGCATAGCCGTTCTCAAAGAATATAACATTAAACGTCATTATGAAACAAAACATTTTCAAAATTACTCAAAATATACAGGAAGTTTGCGGACAGAAAAATTCGAAGCTATGAAACGCGGATTGAAATCGCAGCAATCTTCATTTACAAAACTCAAAACTGAACAAGAGGCTGCAACTCGTGCCAGCTTTCGTGTGGCTCTTGAAATTGCAAAACGTGGAAAACCATTCACCGATGGAGAAATGATCAAAGAATGCATAATTGCAGTAGCCGAAAAAATGTGCCCTGAAAAGGTAAATTTATTAAAAATTGTCAGTATGTCAACAAACACTGTGGCTCGAAGGGTAGAAAACATCGCTGAAAATATATCCTTTCAACTGTTCGACAAAAATGGACATGTTGAGTGGTTTTCTTTGACCTTGGATGAGTCAACGGATGTGTCAGATACTGCTCAGGTGTTGATTTATATTCGAGGAGTAGATAAAAGCTATGAAGTGCATGAAGAACTTCTTGATATGTATAGTATTCATGGCACAACTACTGGTACAGATATTTTTAAAGGAGTTGAAATGGCCATTAATCAAAAGAACCTTCGATGGAAAAACTTGAAATGTATTACAACTGATGGAGGCAAAAAAATGAGTGGGAAAGATAAAGGAGTGGTCGCTCTTGTGTCAAAGGCTGTAGAAAATGACGGTGGTTCAAAACCATTAGTCTTACATTGTATCATTCATCAGCAGTCTTTGTGCGGAAAATGTTTGGATATGTCTGAAGTTCTGAAACCAGTCATATCAACTGTTAATTTTATCAGATCTTTTGGGCTGAATCACCGACAATTCCGACAATTTATTGCAGAGATTGGAGAAAATGACTTACCTTATCATACTGCCGTACGTTGGCTTAGTTGTGGGAAAGTCCTTCAGCGCTTTTTTGAACTTCGAGCAGTGATCGAAATTTTTTTGAATGAAAAGCATCGCCCTCTTACTGAATTACAAAACAACGCATGGCTGTGGAAGTTAGCATTCTATGTTGATTTGACAAAACATGTGAACGAACTGAATTCGAGATTACAAGGAGAAAACCAGCATCTTCCTGATTTATACACTAATATCAAATCATTCCGGAAGAAATTGATACTGTTTCAATCACAACTACGAAGTAAATGTTTTTCACATTTTAAAACATGTGAAATATTCAGTCACACCACTGAGACTGAGTTTCCTATCGATTTTGCAATCGAAACTTTGAGTGCTTTGAAAATAAATTTTGATACTCGTTTCTCGGACTTTGATGCCATTGCGAATCAAATAAAGATTTTTCAGAATCCTTTTGATACTGACATTGAAACCCTAGCCCCGGAACTTCAAATGGAAATGATTGATCTACAGTGCAGTGATATAATTAAGAACAAATATCAAAACTCATCTTTGTTGGAATTTTATAAGAGTCCTCCACTGACACAATTTGATAATTTGCATAAATTTGCTCGTGGGCTGTTTTCTGTTTTTGGTACTACTTATTTGTGTGAGAAGACCTTCTCCAAAATGAAGTACACAAAAAATGTTTACAGATCTAAATTAACTGATGAGCATCTTAAATCTCTTTTAATAATTGGTACAAGTAAAATTAGTCCACAACTACAAACTATTGTCAGTGGAAAATCTCAATTACATAAATCTTATTAGTATTTCATATGTCATTATGCTTGTTATAAGTTATGTTTTTATTTAAAATGTATAAAATGTTAGTTGGATTCATTTCAATAATTTGTTAGTTATTATATACTGAAGTATATTATTTCTGCATATTATTTCTGCATATTATACATGTCTTTACTCATTATAATTCTGTGTTTCTTTATCCAACTTATCACAAAAACAATAACAATAAGCCTACAACAATGTTATGAGTAGTTAGCCCATGACCATATCAATGTAGATGTCATATTAATAATTATTCAACATAAAATTAGAACACTTCAGTAAACTAAATTTTATTTGCTATAAAAAATATGTTCTCTAAAAGGAGTTTTCAAGTATGCTAGCTCTCCGCGGTCCGGACAAAATCTGTCCGCGGGCCGGATGTGGCCCTCGGGCCGTAGTTTGGAGATCCCTGCTTTATGGTTTTGAAACCATTTACTACTAGCATTTTTCAAAAACGTAAAAAAAATATAGGAGCTCAACTTTTCGTAAGGTAAAGGGCATTGGAGAGTGCCGGATGCTAGAAATTCTTCATGCGCTGAAATGAATGGAGGGAATATTGTTTTGCCAACACTAGGACTCGAACTCCAGTTCTACCGGTCATGAGATTGCGAGATAAGTCCGCTTGGCTATGATATATACTGAGGTGCAAAGGACTAAGTAGCTTCATTAGGTGGTTCCAGTTGGTGCGATAAAATTCTGGTTGTTTAACCGTATTAGGTGAAAACAGCCAATAAGCAGTTTTTCTCTAACTTAACAGTTTGATTACCATTTTATTTATGATTATTTGACTGTTTTGATTAAATATGGTAAAATAACCATTCAATAAATTGTTATTTAACCATTTTTTCCGAGAAATTTCTAACGGTGTGAGCAAAATTTAATGAATTAAGGTTATGAAATAAGACTGGTGAAATAAATTAGAAACAACTCAGCATTATCTATCCGAACATTTTTTTTTAAAAATTCAATTGGTTCTTATTCCATGAAAGGTGCTTCAGATGAATTTGTTTCCTTTTTCAATATACTGAAAGATATGAAAATAAAACAGTATGCTATTCAACCATTTGGATATGACGGAATATCGGTTGATGATTAATAATGTCAAAACTCCAACTGTTAGTTATGCGATTGATTTTGAGAAAAGTGATTATATAATCAATTACACGTAGTCTTTTTGAAATTAGGACTCAACACCATTATATCAGAAACAGGGTGTATGGTCAGTAATTCGAATTTCTCTGAATTAAATGCAATTATTTGCTTAAACCTAGCTCATCATCAAAATACAAATACAAATAACTTGATGATGGAACTCAACTGAAGGATAAGAAACAATATTACCAAGAAATATGTCTTCTATTTCATCTTACAAGAATGTAAGAAATACTAAGTAAACATAAAATATCACCATGATCAAAACATTAAAACTATAAGTTGTATCAAATATATTTTATAAATTTTATAGCCACCCGTCTATGAAAATAGGGTACAAATTAATGAATGATGGCCTTTTTGATATGGAAGGAAACATTTTAAAGTTGTTAATGATCCTAAGGAAGACAGTGTTTTTGTAACTAAAAATTACCTACATGTTAACTACAAGGACATAGGAGTAGCATGAGGAGGGGGCACACTTTTTGCTTTTAAAAAACTGTTTGTTTATTTTAAAATTTATGTATAGATGCACATCTATTTTTAATATGCATGCATATTTATATATTAATGTATGTATAAAACTTACATATAAATCATCAAACTTATCTATATTATATATTATAAAGCGTATACATTTCAATTTGAGCACTAACTTTCAACCTTATCAGTGACTTTTCTTTTAATAATTCTGGAATTATTAAAAAAATTGACTCCTTCTTGAACTAATCTTCTCAAAAAAGTAATTTAACCATTATTTTTAAGTTTAATTTTAAAATAATTCTTGATATTTTTAAAATAAGAATACACCAGAATTTGTTTTATTCGTAGAAATGAAATATATAGCGAAAATTGAAAACTTATCAGATAATATGAAGATGATAATTTTAGAATTTGTAGTCTTGCTTAAATGTATCAAAAGTTACTGCTGTTGTTATTGTTGTAGTTCATTTACGTCGCACTAAAGCTGCACAATAGGCTATTGGCGACTGTCTGGGAAACATCCCTGAGGATGATCCGAAGACTTGCCATCACAATTTTGATCCTCTGCAGAGGGGATGGCACCCCCGGTAGCCCAACGACCTGCACGCGAAGTCGACAAAAGTTACTGAGTGCTATTTAAAAAGAGATAGATGAGCACAGTAAGTATCCTGAAATTTATCCTGAAATTAAAAATAGAAAATGGGGTATGAAATTTTATTTATACTGAACTTTAACTTTTCTTAACTTAGACCATCAGAAATTAAATTTTAATGGTGGCGAAAACCATTAAAACTTATTTCAACAACAGTGGTTTCTCACGAAGGGATTTTTTTATTTTTATATTTCGTTTTCTACTTTCTGTATCCCATTTTTTATAACAAGAATATTTATTAAAGAACCATTCATTTCCGCTTATTTATTAAAATTCTTCTCTTTAAATCAATTTCAAAATAACTTTAGATTTCCTCACAGTTTTGGAAGGAAAAAAGAAAAACAAAACTATGCTTTCAGCAAGTCCTTGAAACGGAGAAAAGTGAAAAAAAAAACGTTCATCCATTATCTTTAATTATTTTCTTCAAAGAAGAAAAAATTATCATGAGGTACATTCATAAATATCACTTTCTTGTTGGAAAGACGTTTTTCCGTTCGTTTCGTGTGCTCGCTCGTCCGTCCGTACTGTTCCTAATTTTTTTGGCGACGTATTTCTTTTCCGTAATTCCGTAAGTAAAATGAAAATGATTTTGTTTCGTTTGTTTTGATTTAAGCAAGACATGACGTGCATAGAGGAGGAAAAAAAAATGTGGACTTGGAGAATCATGGGAGATTTTGAAGAAACCAGCTGTGAAGAATTTTCTGAATGGAATTGTATAGGATAATGCTTCGCTCAATAGTTTTGAAAAAGAATTAAATTAAACTATTATTGTGCGAAACTGTTATTAAACGAAACTGTTACTAAACGAAACTGTTATTAAACAAAACTATTATTAAATGACAGAAGCTGTGTGATAAAGCTACAAAACTTAGATTTAAAATTAAAACTATTCTTGAAGAATTTTAGCTACGGCACTAGAAATTGATAACTTAACTATTAATATAAACAATTTTGAAGAAAGATTTCAAACTTAAACATATTATTTTTTAATGACTTTTAAGTCATTAAAAATGTATTAATTTTTCCTTGAATCTCCCTTGATTTTCCTGGGATTACCCATGTCAAAAGCAAGCGTTGCTTGGACCCAACTCCCAGATGAGAAAAACAGAAAGGTTGGGGTCAAGAAAGGTATGTTAGCATTTTATTTGTATTTTGATTATTATTTTGTTTAAAATTCTCATACCTGTTGTTAGTTTCTAACTTATTCAACGGAGTGACTCAAACTTTGATTTTCCATGAAAGGGACTTTTCTTAATCTTTTTAAATTCAGAGATGGTGTCAATCAAAATCAATTTAATCAAGAAAAGACATTGAAATCAAATAGCACCATAGTCTGAAAGATGTGGCGCTTTTTGATAAAGAGTAGTGTATGCTCCCTTTTAAACCTTTTTTTTCTCTTTAATGTTGGGTAACGAATTTACCTATTTTTCGTCGATTAAATTTTAGCACGGAAAAATACTATCTTATATTATCACTACACAGCATTATCTTCGCAATTGCTCGCAGAAAGTTTTCAATCTGATTAAAAAGTTCTCGACATATGACGAAATGCGCAAGAACTGAAATTAACATTTACAGGTCCTAACTTTCGGTCGATTTCCAGCCCTTACAATTGGGTTTATATCTTATAGACCAGGGGTGGCCAAGCTCCTAGATAGTCAAGCCATTTTTCAAAATTTGAAATTTTTTGCCAACCGCAATTAAATACGTATTTAAAAGGTATGCAAAAAAGGTATTGAAATTTTATTTGCAGAAATTATATTTATTGAACCAATTATTCACCATAAAAGTTCAAAATATGTGTATTGAATTTAAATATTAAAAATTAAACACATTTATTTTACTTCTCTTGATAATTTTTTATAATTTGGTGAATAATTGGTGACAGCACTTCTCAGTAATTCTTTGAGATGCTGCCTTGTTAATACTGATCGGTGTTTGGATTTCAAGAATTTTAAAGTGGAATAAAATGATTCACATAAGTACGTAGTTCCGAATATTGAAATAATTTGACAAGCAGCATTTTTTAATTCAGAATAATAATTTTTTAAAATATACTAGCACAAAAATGAAAAGGGACCTCGGGTACATTTATCGAGAGCTACAATTAATAATTCAAAGAGCCGCATGTGGCTCGCGAGCCTCAGGTTGCCCCCCCCCTGTTGTTGACTACCACCATGATATTTTGAGAGTGAAGAATTATATAAGTATTAATGTTCAGAAAAAAGGCATGCTTGTTTAAGGAAGAACGTTTTTGTGTCTTAATTTAAAATGTAATCCGGAATTTATTAAGTAATATATTTGAGGTGAGGCTCTCAAACTATTAGGATTGAGTCTTAGTTCGTAAAAATCCAATCATTAGATCAAAAGTTATTCATCAGGTTGTCCTATCTCTTACTTTTCGTACTGTACACTGCATAGTGTGATTTTCCTACTCTCAATTAATGAAAGATGACTATTTATATGAAATCAGATAAAAAAACACATTTTTTTAAAAAAAAAATAAACATTGCGTTTTTGATGTATTCTAATTTTTCCTTTATGTGTGCACAAACAACTTCTAAAGGATTCCACTTTTATGAAAGAAAGATTTTGCATTGTTCTAAAACGAAACTATTGCTCAGAAAACATCTCACTAAAAGTCAGCAACCCTCCTGAAATTACTCTGAAACCTCTATAAAGAATAACTATAATGTAACATAATGTTTCTGGAATAAATGAGTAACTTTGAGTTATGTGTTACTTAAAGTTAAATACAATGCATGAGTGTGAAATGCTGGATTCAATTCTATCTGATCATTTGTATGAACTTTTAGGAAAATATTCTCATATATGCATTCTGTTGAATTACTTAAATCTTTAAGAAAATTGCAAAAAATAACTGAAAATTTTCCTTAACGCTTTCAAACAGTTTGAATTAAAAAAATACTAACTTGTTTTGAAAAAAAAAGTGAAATATCTTACTGGAAATTATTTAATCTGAAACTCAGCTAGTGTATTTCAAAAGTAAAATTATGGATTTATTAACATTTAGAAATTTTGCGGAATAAGCAATTAATAGGAAAGCGTTTTTCATAAAACAATTAATTAAGTTATAATATTTGCATATAATGACGTTAAAAGCAAGCAATATTCAAAATATTTTTTTAACCAGTTCTTCTAGACTACTTTTTTGTTCGTTCAAAACAAACTTTATTTTCTAACTTTTGACTTTTTCTTCACACGGAGAAAAGCTCCAAGATATTTTGTATTTGTTTGAAATATAGCCTCTCGGGTATACTCAACTTCGCAAAGAATTCTCAGTTTCACTTTTTCTTTTAAAAATGTCTCAATATTTGAATAGTACTAGTAGAAAATAATGAATAGCCATTTTCCTTTAGGTTAGTAAAATTCTTATTTTGTTACATCGTATAATTTTGCCAAACTCTTTTATATCTAAGAAGTAAAAATTTCTATGAATTTCGCAAGAAAAGATAATTATAAGTATAAATTCAAACGTGTTATTTCGCAAATATTATTAAACTAAAGAGTTTTATTACAAGTAATTACTTTCGAGTTACTATAGACTGGTCTTATTTTTATAATCGCTATTATGCTGTGAACTGTTACCGTGTATGTGCATTGTATGGATTATTATATTGTATCGTAATAATGTTGCTTTATTATGTTAGGAACTAACTTCCAAATGATCTTCAGGTAAAAACACTAAAAAAATGAATGTTTTTGCGTTTAAAAATAAGAATTCAAAAATATTTTTTTAAATAGTAGAGAAGATGTAGCACTTAAGGAAAGCATGCTTTCTTTAGTTTTCTTTTTAATTTTTAAATTTCATTTACTCAGAAACGCATTTCATACTCTTTAACTGTGTTTTTTAAATCACAGCAACTTTATTTTCAAGCACTTTATTTGCTTGAATATGTACAGTTTGTTTAAAGTAAGAACTCCCCTAGCCATTCGTCTGGACCCGGGACGGTGACTTAGTAACGAGGTATAACTATTTCAAGTAGGGGTGAGGGGTAATTGTTTAGGACAAGTTTCAGCTTGGTTCAGCGGGAGATAGGGAAACTTTTTCTGCGGTCTACTGTGTTAGCCTTAGAGAGAAGAGAAGCTACCCCCCCCCTGAAATGAGCTTTTCTTGTTTCCATAGCAGCAGACGGAATCAGACTTTGTGGCGGGTGGAGTTCTTACCGTAGACAAACTATATCTAAACCGGGATTATTTGCCTCAAAATTATTTTCTCTTTCTTTGGATGATTTTGGGCTACTCCGTCATTTTTTTTTCTTTTCGGAAAATCTTCCGAAAATATCAACCAAAGCATTTCAATCGTAACAAAACATTTTATATTATTTAAAAACTTTATTTTAATAGTTTATAGAATTAAATTTTTTGTTATTTTGCAGAATCCTTTTAAAGTCCCTCCCTCCTGAGTTTACTGGTCGGTTCAATTTTGTCACTTACTTTAAGATCTGTTTGCATGCTTTACAATCGAATATTAGGATTGTCCTTTCTTGATCAGAGTTTTTAATTACAATGATTTAACATTTTAAGCAGCTTTATTGCGAGTCTAGAAGAATTTATTTAATGACCAAAAATGTGAGACCAAAATATATTCAACAATAGGGAAACAATTAAAATTCCTTATTTCATGTAATAATTAAAAATAACTAAGAAAAATGATGAAGTTTAATCAATTGATTTTTCTTTAAAAAATTATTTTATGGCATTTTTGAATTGACTTTCTGCAAAGCTACAAATTTCTAAATAAAAATCCCATTTTCTAGACAGAGAACAAAAGTATGGTTAAAATTTGGTAACATTTACCGTGGCTCTGGCGCTATAGGAACAACAAAAAGTTCGATAATTTTTACTCTTGCTTTTTGGAAATGATTTTCGTAAAATTAACATAAAATATAGTTTTATTATAAATGATAAAATTTGTTAAATGATTTAAAATTCGTTAATTTTATCTTAATACCCTTGAGTATGACATAAAAATTATTTATTCGGTTAAATTTACGTTTGAGTTAAGTATTTTTTACTAAATTTATAATGATAAATACTATAATTTTGAAAACCAGAATTTCCTGTAAACTATTATCATATGAACGGAAAAATTACCAAATGACTGCATGTTTCAGTTTTATTTATCAAAATTATGATTTTTCTAACTAGAAATGTCAGCACCATCCAGTTTGGTAATTTCACTAGTTTTTTCTCTCCGTGCTTTATTATTTAAAGTTCGGAACTCAAGAAGATATGCAGTGAATTTAAAAAACATTTTCTGAAAAGATTACCTCCTGATGCTTTGTTCAGAAGCATTCAGTAATATTTTCTAACCTAATCAGTATAAATTTTTCTAACCAGAAATGTCAGCACCATCCAGTATGGTAATTTCACTAGTTTTTTCTCTCCGTGCTTTATTATTTAAAGTTCGGAACTCAAGAAGATATGCAGTGAATTTAAAAAACATTTTCTGAAAAGATTACCTCCTGATGCTTTGTTCAGAAGCATTCAGTAATACTAAAAAGCTATGTTGTTTTTGCTGGATTGGAAAACTTTCAAAATTTGTATTCTCTGACATTTGGGTATTCAATAATTAATATATTCAATAATTAAACACTCTTTAGAATGTTTAATTATTGAATAAAATATAATTAGAAAATTACGTCTGGAACACCGAAAATTCCTTTGTGACTGAGTGACTACATATGGTAATTGAATATATATATGGTGACTATATATGGTAGATATGGTAAATGTCGCACTACAACTCCTCCATATGCTTTACTCAATGTCTCTAATACTTCGGAATGCAATTAAATTCGTTTTATTCGCTTTAATATTGAGTTAAGTAGCCTTGAAACAGACATACTTTAATTTTTGTCAATGCAATCAGACGCAAATGTTCCATAACAAGCTTTTGATTCTATATCTTAAATATTTAAGTTTAATCAATTCGTTTTAATTTTATTTTCAAAAAGTTATGTAGGTTAAAATAGCTAACCTTTAATTTTTATAAGAATGAAAACAAAGACTTGACATTGTTTTCTTAACACTATTATCATGTTATTATTATACATCTTTTGTTATTAATTTGTTCATCTTATGCATATACTTCTTAATTGTTGTCTAAATAAAAATATACGTAAATTAGTAATTTTAATATTATACTTAAGAAATGAGATTAATTACCAATATAAATTGCAGTTTGTTACATGGATCATTAACTAATCAGTTTGTTAAATTAATTAGTTTTCTTAAAAAAAATAAATACATATGCATATTTTTTTATTGATGTATGCCCCAGCTTATTATTATAACTACTTGAAATATCAGCGCAGAAGAATATATGCGCAAGTAGAAGAATTAGAAAACTTAACATTACATTCTTTTTGATATTTGAAAATTGATTTCGGTATGCGTACTAACAAATTTATTTGTCACAAAGGCACTTGCCAAATTTTAAGTTTAAGTTAACTTGTAGCACTTTTTTAAAAATTCAGTGTAATTCTAATACATAAAATAATAACATAGAAAAATTCCTAAAAACTTTTTTTCCACTCAACTTATGGAGAGTTTCGAAGTTTTTAAAGAATACACTTTGAGAAATTTGGCTTATTTCAGCTGTATATATTCGAGATAGATAAGTGGTCAGGTTACAAAGGCATTCCTCACTTTTGTTATATAAAAAAAATTCGGTGCTACATAAAAATGGTCAACTTAGATAAGTGGTCAACTTACAAAGGTGGTCACTTTGACAGGTTTAGCTGTAGCTTATTACCGCAGTTTTTTTAAAAATTTATCCAAGAAGCATTTTGGAAATTCAACTATGTCAATGGAGTCAGCTAAGAAAGTTATTATACGATGAATTCGTGTATAAGATTTTATATTGCAAAATACTTTTTTTTTTGCTTTTTGATTGACATTCAGTTGTCCGAGAAATTTACCCATTATATACTTAAGAAAATTATAATACTTAAGAAAATATTTATAACCTTACTAAATCTCTAATCAATAGCCCTTATCTATTAATTCTTCATCTGCTTTTTTTTAAACACAAAGATAGTAACTTCATGAATCCAACTGATTTGATTTTTTATGCCAGTTTCAATCAATTTGCTTATCACTAAAAATACATCTTTACTTAGAGATCATCATAGTTTCTTCAGATTTTTTTTGCCCATGTTTCGGAAGAAACATGGGCAAAAAAATCTGAAGAAACTATGCCATTACTATACATTATGGGCAAAAAATGTGAAGAAACTATGCCTATACCAGAAACTATGAAACTATGCCATGAAACTAAACCATTTATAAACTTAAATAGTGAAGTAGTTTAGTATTTCTTTTAGTTAGATTTGATTAAGAAGTATTTCCTTATTCCAACGGAATATGGATTAACAGCAGTGATTCATTTCTGTATTTCTGGCTTGAGGCAATTACTAATGATAACTTCGGAACCCGGATGTGTGAAGTTAATGACTTTTTTCAATTTGAAAATGCCGATTTCTTATGTGTGTTTCCGAATTTATTGTTTTAGAACAGTGCGTGCATTTAATTTCCTTTTTTAAGTGCCGTGACGATTGTAAATGTTTGACAGTCAAACTTTAACATTTTAAAATTAAAATGATCAATTTTGTTTTAGATATCATTTATTTTTCAAAAAGTATTTCCAATTAGTTTGCAAGACTGTAGCAACTAAGCATAGTGCGAAAGCTTGATATATTTGTTGACCAATGACAATATTAAGATCTCACAATGAATGTTAAAAGATTGTTCACTGCTACGATCGATCACATGCGATAATAACTACAATCTTGCTCAATATTCGCGTTATTGTTATTTGTATTGTTGACAGAAACTCAAAAAATATTTAATAAAGGTAATTGAAACTCATGTACATTTTTATTGTCTTTATTATAGTGAACTCAAATATAGTGAACTCAAATAAAATTTAAATATACATTATGAACTGCTGAATCTAGGCTACAAATAATTCTCTGTTTTTAAATTACTCGAAAATGCATTAGATTAAACGTCTAGATAAAACTAATAATATCTTCTTTAGTTTAAATTATAGTGTTCATTTATAGTGTTTATATATTGGAAATATTTTATTTTTATCCTAAATAAATATGAGATATTTGCGCTTTTAAGATTAATTTTCTAGAATATGTGAAAAAATAAGGTATGGATTTTCTAAATTAATAAGCATGTCAGATAACATCGAAAGAAATTTAATTTACCTTTCAGTTTATTCAAGAACGATCCCTGCTGTTTTTTTTCTTAGGAAATATTGAGAGGGAGAGAGAGAGAGAGAGAGAAAGAGAGAGAAAGAGAGTAATTAAAAGAGATAAAGTAAATTGAAAGTTCTAAGAAAGCATAATTGATTTAGATAAGAAAGAATCTTAAAATGAACGTGTTACAAATAAACTTCCCTTTCATTATTCTCGATATTTATTTTGAATAATAAATTAGAAGATTTTTTTTCTTCTCTTTTTTTTGTCTTGAAGTAGAAGTTTAAGTCATTTTTTTACCAGTGTCGTTGCTCAGCCAATTAACGAAGTGAGCTTTTTGGAATCCTAAAATGTGTAGATGGTGTTGCTGAAGGTAATTAACATTAATTGATTTACTGGCAAATATTTATAAGTTAAAGTTCAAGTCACCGTCATGTTAGCAGTCATTTTATATGATATATATATTTTCCGAAACGTACAGATAATTTTAATAAAAGCCTTTAACATTACCCAATTTGGCTTAGGATTTACAATTAAATATTAAGATATCAATCAACATTTCACAATCGTCATATGAACAACCAAACAACATTAGCAACTCCGAAGAGTGACCACTATCTTCATTTAGAAGTATGAACCGTTGTCTGACCTCCAATGTACTAGAAATTGACTATTATAGCAGTGGAAGTTTGATTGTTTAGACTTTTTTAAAATGGAACACTCAATTGCAATTTCTAATTAAGATAATAAAAATTTAAAAAATATGTTTTAGGAAATAAAGATTTCTCTGAGAAGAAACTGCTTTAGAAACATTCATTCACTTTAGCATCAATCTTGTCATTATATATACATTATATAGGAAATGAATAATATATTGCAAAAAAATTCCGGATTAAATTACGGTATAAAGTACTGGCACTTTGAGTGCATCATCCGTAAAATCAATTTTTCCGTAAATTTCCCACTTTATAATATTTTACAGTAAATTTTGCAGAAATATTTATTTTATTAGAGTGACTTAGTGATTTCACGGTAATTGTTACTGTAAAATTTACGGAATATCAACTTTTTCGTTCTGTGACATTTTCATGTAAAAATGGATGCTCCATTTCACATGTCCACTTTTACATTTCCATTTTTTTCATATTCATTTATAAATGGATTTTTTATGATAAAAAGTACCGGCACAAAGAGTACCGGTACGGACTTATACCGTAATTTAATCCGGAATTTTTTTTCGGTATGCTGTGTAATAAGCTATATAAAATGAATAAAAATTAAAAAGCAATTGTTTAATTTATATTATTCCATTAAAATGCATTGTAAAGAACATTCTTTTTACCACAAGAATATTTATTAGTCATAAAACAACCATAAAGTGTGGTGGCACATAATTTTTTTTTAGAAAATAAAGATCCATACATATTTTTTCTCAATTTCTAATGCCGCGAATTGAATAAAAAATAAATTAATAAAAAGAATTCCTGATTCAACAGATTTTATCACGCAAATTGAATGCTCAGTCAAAACATCACCAAAGTATTTAAAATACCTTACACGAAAAGCATAATAAAAAATTCCCACTTTTATTTAAAAATGTAAGAATTTCAAGCTTTTTTTTACAATTTTCTGAAATCCGAGAAATTTTATTTAAATGGTAATTTTATAAAGCGATAAAAATCTGCTAAGGAATTGGTTACGGGGATCTAAGCCAGTAGGACCCATACGCCAAATTTAAATGAAAACACATGGAAAATTTTGAAGCTAAAACAGTTATAAACAACATTAAAACAAAACAAGTTAAAAGGCCAGTATAGCATACCACTGATGTTCGTCTTTTCATACTGGAACCGCAAAGTGCCCAGAATCTTGGACAATCTTTAATGAAGTGAAAGATGTCTTGCCTTGCTTCACAATATTGACGTGTTGCTGTTCTCTTAAAGGAGCTTTGTTGGTAGATCCCAAAAACACCGTGGCCCGTAAGAAGCTGATTCAAGTAAAAATTCGAATGCTGCCATTTAAGGCCAGTGTCTTTAAAAAATTATAAGTCTCTCGTCCCCTGCTGCTCTTTTTCCAGTCACCATTCCAAAGATTAAAAGTTATTTACTTAATTTGAGATTTTTCATCCTGGGTCTCATAGTCAATTTGTTCCAATTTAGTGTCCTCCCTGGCAAAACCCAGTCATCCTCTTCGTTACCTTGAATACCCAAAAGTGCTTTAATCCTGTTTATTTTATAATTGTTGTTCCATTTAGCTTTCGTTTCCTCAATAAATTCAAGATTTTTACGTTTGTCTTAAAGGCTCACAAGAGATGATAATAAATCTGTGTATATATCTGCTCTTAGTGTGTCATGAAAAGGAAACAAAACAAAGGAATCCTTAAAACAAAGGAATGTAGACTAGATTACAAGAAGATACAAATTTGCTAAAATATATGATTCTATTTTTGTGATTTAAAGTTAATTTTGTCTTCTTCAACTATTGTATAGTAATAATCTTTATTACAATGAGAACGAATTGTTCCCCTTATTTTTTAAAAAAAACCCTGATTCTCTTTTGAAAAGTTATTCACTTATATTACATATATTATAATTTATTATTTAAACCTTTTAAATGACCCGAGTTTAAAATTATATACGATATGAAAGTTTCCGGACAATAGAAAACGAGGCGAAAATAAATAGAGTCTGCAGCAGAATGGATTTTTCATCTTGTTATAGGCATCGCACGAGCTATTCTCAAACTTAGTGACATTTCACGCATTTTCAGTATTTAAAAAGTAATTACAGTAATGATGCTGAAAATGAAGCGCTAATGAAACTTATTAACAAGAGTCTTATATAGCTATGAAAGAAATTGAGAAATGTATCTTTGATTATTAGCATATTATATTAAAATGTTTTATAATGTTCAGAAATGTTACCAAAAAAAAGAGGTATCTTCAAGCAATTGAGTAAAATATAACTTGAAATTTAGATAAGTATGAAGAATAACTATAAACTTTATACAATCAAACTTTATATAATCATTTTTCATTTTTATACGAAAAAGTTAAATTTTTTTTAGCTATAAATGATACATTACAAAATAAGCAGAAAACAAAAGAAACGTTTAAATATTGTACTACGCTTTGAATCTGATGGCGAAAAACTTCAAAAAATGAATACTTTTCAACCCCACACAAAATCGAGCATTCATATACATCTCAAAAGTGGTAGTTCAATGTAAACGCCCAATAAAAGAAACACCAATTTTGGCGTACGTTTGAAAATCAACAGATGGCAATTGTAGATTATTTAATATCAAGTAGTAGAAGGTTATGTTTGTTGTCCTTTTGTATACAATAAAAATTCTATCTGAACACCAAAAAATGGTGGCAACTACTTTACAATCATAGTAGTGTTTCACAACACCAAGAAGCAAGATAGTCCCTGGTGTAATGAAACTCTTAAATTTATTATATCATGTAAACATGAACTAATTAGCATATTTAGAGTCACCTCTTTAAGCCATTATCATCGGCGCTTGGTTTGTGAAAATCCGAAATGAGCATAGACTTTTACTATGCTTCAAAGTAGTATATTGTTGAAAACATGCATAAAAACATTACTCTTTGGCACAGATAAACCAAAAATGTGAATTGAATCCTTAATAATTTTTAAAGTACCAAGGATTGCTTGCTACCTTATTTCTTAACTATTGTCTTTAGTCTATTAAATTTCATTATAATGAAACATTGAAGCGAAATGATGTTTCAATACAATATTAGCATATAGTCAATTGAAACGAAACTAATATATTTGGAACAACGTTAGAATTAATACAGCAAAGTTATTTTTATGATACAATTAAGTTATGATGCGCAAATTCATAAAATAAGTTTTTAACAAACGCATATAACCGAGGGAATATGAAGTTAAATGTGATTTAGGCTTTCTGGAATTAATAGAAACAGAAGCGGAAAGAAATTAAATGCTATAAAATAATTTTATATCTCATAGATACGTACAAATTTAAATAAAATTATACTAATATTATACTAAAATTATATTAATTATTTATTGCACAAGTAAAGTTATACATATCTTGTGTAGAATATAATAGATTTGTTTAAGCAACGATGTGTTTTATCTCGCGCCAAACTTCAACCTTTTCGTGATCTAACGTAAACTTGGCTTCTGACGATTTGATATTTTCGCCAACTTAGGAGTTTTCGTAGGTAAAAATAATAACGTAATCAACGTAATCTCGATGTTGGGTATTCTTCGTTATTGGTTTTTGGCTACTTTCTTGATTCGGTGTTAATAAAGTGTTTGTTCCCACTGTATTTTGGGTTGTTCAAACCATAACTCGGAGGAGTATTACACTACACTTTTTGCACTACATGGTGCTTCATCGTAATAAAATATATGAATGTTTTTAGTTTATGTATTAAGAATAAGTATGTTCTCATAAGATAATTTTCATAAATTTGCCTATTATTTAAGCAATTTTTATAAGATTTAAGCTCTATCCACTTTTGTTTTATTAAATTTCCTTTGAAGTTTTTTTAATGTTTGCTTAGTGCTGCGGCTATGGTTGATATAGAAACTAATTTTATATTAAAAATAATTTAGTGTATGCATTATAAATTTAATCTTCTTACGGTAATATTATATTACAGTACGCTTTATTTTAGTTAAGCTTTTATTTTAGTTAAGAGTTCTAAGCCGATTTCAAAACTATTCCAGTGCTTTAAATTGAGAATTCCATTTTTTATGTTTAATAAACATAGAACAATAGCAAAGCATAAAAAGTAATACTTTTTAAAGTAATTATTTTAACAGAATTGTTTTATACAATTTTACAAGGATTTAAAACAATAATAAAAATATTAATTTGCTTGTTTGAGGATATTTTTATTTTTTAATATGTTTTTAGATTTCCTTAAAACAGTAACATAGATAAAAAATACTTTTATCGTGTTTTCTTAGTCAAAAAAATATTAATACTCCGAATCATAAAACAAGACAGATATATTTCCTAAATTAAAAAAACTTTAAAAATTAAACAAAAGGGTTAGTTTAAATGGATTTTATTGGCAACACCGCCATGCATTATTTCTGAAGAATCAGATTCTTTTAAAAAAAATTAAAATTTTTCTGCTTTTATCATATATTATATTATTCATTTTTTGCACATTGTTGTGCCGTAAAAATCTTCTTTAAAATGCAAAAAGCGTTTGAGTTTATTTTCCAGTTTGGTTTTTTGAAATGATTTAGAGTGCTTTAGAATAGAGATAGAAGATTCAATTAGAAGCCTTGTGATATTCTAATTTATTTGCTTGCATTGCAATGTGTACTTTCTTTCGTCTTTTGTGTTTTTAACAGTTTATTTCTTTTTGCATTATTGTATTATAAGCTTAAAGGAAATGTAGAAAAAATAGAGACGTTTTAAATCTGAAAGCTTTTTTCACCTTATTATTTGCTTTATTTTTAAGAATCTTACGTTTAGGAGGTTTAACATCTTTAACAAATTTTCCAGTAAAAGTTTGTATACATATTTATATACTGATATGTCCTTCTAATGAATAAACAAAATAGAAATGAATAATTTATTTACCACTTATTTTTCTTCTTTAAGAAAAAATTTATTTTATTTATGAATGGCGTCGAACAGCTGCACTATATTGGATTTGCAAGTATGTAAACGTTTCGTAGCCTTGTAGTTATGAACATGAACTCAAAGGAACTCCTGATTTAAGCATTGGGGTTCTTGGGGGACTTTTTGAGGTAAGTTAACTTACATACAGGGAGAAGAAAGCCTATCGTGGTTAGTAAGACTGCCTGGAGACTATAGCACAATATCCATTCACTACAGACAGTATTTTTCCTCTGCACTATAGTTGGAAGCAGAGAAGAGTTCTCGAGCCATTGCTGGGGTTCGAATCTGGATCGCCAAATCAGAAAGAGAGTACTTTATGCCCTGAGGCATCTCTGATGCTGATTTTAGGCTTAAACCAGATACATAGAATGTTAATGTCTCGAAATAGAATGTTAACTGATAACATTTACTATATTATTTAATTTGCCATAATGTAAATTTTGTAACTTTTGAAAAAGAAAAACAGAAAATGATAAATACTCGTATGAAGCTATTTGGAGATAATGTTAAAATATCATAAGCTATTATGCATCTAAAATAATGGAATACGTCTTTTCTCATTTAAATATTGTATATTCTTCAAGGTAATATTGCTTTGATTATAATTTGAATATTGTTAAATGCATGTGATATTTCGTAACAGATTTAACAAATCAGATTTATCCCTTTGAATTGTTGGAAAATTTGGATTCTGTTGAAATAATGAACATGAAATAATAATGCAAAAATATTTTCCAAGATTCTACGTAATCATGATGAAATTACTAGTTTCTGGCAAGGAAATCTATTCTTCATTTTATTCCGCCTCCACAAAATCATTTTAAGCTCAAATTTAAATGTATTCAGTTTGGAGTTGCTTATTCTATTTTAAAAATTAATAATTCTTTGATTCAATTATGCAAAAAACTAATATAATTTAAAATAACAATTATTTGAACTTCAAAAAAGTTATCGGGAGTATCTTTTAGATTTTCAGTCAAGAAATGGAAATAAAAATTTTTCTTGGTAATGGGGAAAAAATTTCGGTTCAATTTCAGAGGTCGTGAGACGAAATTAAAACTCTCTTGCAAAATGTAGAATCCTTCCCACCGAATCCAACTCAGTGTTCAAATAATTAATACAAAATGCTTTCGTAAGATGCTAAAATAGAATAGTGAGCAACGTAGAACGGAAACACGCTTTTTGCTTAATTTGTTAGCAAAGAAAACTCTCAGGTTAGAAAAGAGAAAATGAAGCACTTTTAAACCATTGAAAGGGTTTTTTATTTGCAAAATCACACTTTTTAAAATGAAAATCAAAATTAAGCAGTTTTTAAAAACGCACCCTGCTTCATTTTTAGGACTAATCCAGCAAAATCATATCTGTTTGTTTCAATAAAGAAAAACATTTCGTCTCTTAAACTATTTTAAATGCCATGCAATATCATTGTAACCTCATTAATATTAAAAAGTTTTCACTTTTTAATATTAATGAAAAATGAGATTTTCACTCGGAGAAAAATTGGCTTAGAAAAAGCAATATCATAAATGCAATAAAATAACATTTTTAAAAAATCAATAAATAACCCTTTTTATGAATTTTTAATTATTACATAAAAAAGTGGCACATTTTATTTTTTAGTAATTTATGCATACAAGATATTTTTATAGATTTATTTCAATTAGATTCAATTCATTTCACTGTTTTTTCAGCATGAATAATATATAAGTGAATACCAAACTCTGTCTTATTTTAATCCTGAAAAAATATTTTAGGGTTGGTGAAAAAAAGGATAAACTGGAAGTGAATCTCTACGTAAAGGTAGAGAAAATACTTCACTCTACTCTTCATTCAATCCACTTCAGTTCAGACAGTGATTTGAAAAAGATTCGACTGTCCATTTGATCAGACAAAAGACTCTTTACTTAATCCAGAAGGTTTCAAGTTTTATCTTAAGACGGGAGTTTCAGGATTTCGGTTTCTATTTCCACTTCTATTCCAACTTTTTTTTTTTACTATTTTAAACACGTATTTTGATACTCGATGAAATTGCTTTCATTCCGGGAAATATCCCGAAATTCAGTTACACCTTCAAGGCTAACTTTGACTGGATAAAAGAGGTAGTTTTATTTAAAGTTCACTATTAAAATTACTTCTCTCAGAAACTAATTCACTCATTAAAAATGTTTTTTAAAATTTGATCGAAGATCAAAATATATATCATTGAAAATATTGATTAAAAATATA
The DNA here is from genome assembly GCF_982258835.1 of Parasteatoda tepidariorum. Taxonomy (NCBI): domain Eukaryota; kingdom Metazoa; phylum Arthropoda; class Arachnida; order Araneae; family Theridiidae; genus Parasteatoda; species Parasteatoda tepidariorum. The sequence goes on from NC_141766.1 coordinate 51,820,355, forward strand.
TCATTGAAATCAGTGATTGAAAATGGTATTTTTTTTAGAAAAACGCATATTAATTGAAATGGAGTAAGCAACTAAGTTTTACCTTTATAAAAGTGCAATATTCAACTATTATAGTAATTTTAGCATGCATCAGGGATAGAGAATAATATTACCTGACATGCATATAAAAATTACAATACAGACATTAATTTTTCACCCTTATATGACCAACTGGGCGTCTAATATACAAACAGAGATGAAGCAAAAAATACCGGATTTAGTTGATATTGAAGAGGGAGAATTTTTTTTTTTGATATTTCATAACATAAATAATAAAAATAAGGTCTTGTTTAGATCTGAGTTAGTTTATTATTTTTATTCCAAAAGTTATTCTTTTTTTTATTGAAAAGGAAGTGTAATGCGATTGCTGCGCAGAAAAATTTATAAATATTATACCTTTAGTATAGGTAATTATAATGATATCACTTTTTTGTTATTAATTTATTTGTTTATTCCATCAAAGTTTATTTGTGTTAAATACTTTCTTCCTACTAATACTTAATACTTTTTTTGTAAATAATACTCAACATTTCCGATTAATACTGCTTTTTTGCTGATAAAATGCTGTTAATATAATATTTTTCTCATTATATAATAGGTACATTCATGCAATTAATATTCAATCTAGATAGATTTTCGGCCATGTATTCTGTAGGCTGACATGTAATACAAGGCGTGTAAAATACTTGAGATCTTTGTAATTAGTTGCGTTGATTGATCACATAGTGTACCATTGCTTAACTTTCAATGAAAACCCAACACACTCAGACAATTTACGTTTTTTAAGAAGTAAGATAGAAATTGACTTCTCACTGTTTTTTTCTTAAACTTTAACATTCTGCATGCCTCTGAATGCTTTTGGCTGAAAAGTTTAGATCATTCGAAAGAAGGCTCAACCAGGAATGTTTTTTTTAAAAAACTTTTTTTTTATCGTGTCCATGGACAATTAAATGGCCTCGTGTGCCTTCAAAACTGCATCCGCTAACTCCAATACATCATTACTGTAGAGGATCTCACGAAGTTCTGAAGGCGGTGGCACCATACCCAGTTGTAAAACATATGGGGTAAGGGTAGGGCACTCGAGAATGTGATCCGGGGTAAGTTAGATATCGGTGCAGTTCTTGCAGGGCATATAAGTTCTTATTTTGTTGGGAAGAACTTTCATCCCTTTAAAGTGGTTTGTTCTTAATCTTGTAATTGTTGATGTTAAGATTCTGGAACAATCAAAGACTGTCCCTGGAAAAGGAGGGTTGCCAGAGCCTCGAAAGGTTGAACTTCTACCTGTTGGTCTGAGGAAGGTATTTTATTTCCCTTCTACCACCCACTGGAGAACCAGTGGAGGCATTCCCCTATCCGCCACCTGGGGACGCGCTCTCTAGGGGTTTTGTTTGAGTTAATTTATGTTTATACTTAGGTCTTTAAAATGAAATATGTCAAGTTGATAAAAAGTTAGTCAACATCTTTCTCCATTTGATCGAGGATCTAAGGCAACAGACCATGACATTTATACTGTATATGAAGACATACATGAAAGAACCACTCTTGATTAGTTTAAGAATGGAAATTTCGTCCAGTTGAGTTCAATGAAGTTGAGTTAATAAAATAACTAAATTTTGCTCTTGCGATAAACGGCCATTGAATTAACAGACAACATAGAATGCTCTTAAACTTAAAATTTAAAAAAAAAAAACGATGTTAGCTTCGTTATCAAATCCAAGAAGTTTCCTCAACAAAGTATTATGCGTGTTCTATTTATTGAAGTAAGTACTTTAGACTGGGATAGCCTGGTCGGTAGGGCACTGGGCGCATGTCCGAGAGTTCGTGGGTTCGAGCCTCGCCGGCCGAATACTCCCAGTGTAGTAAATAGTGACTGATGCACGTTAAATCTGTCGAGTCGCAAAGTCCTCCCATTAAAAATCAATACCTCTGGGGATACTGAATTGGAGATTGATCGTTCTCTGATTCAGGTTTAAATTACGATCTGTGGATAAATGAATGGATGCATGAATGAGTCCGCAATATAAACGATTGTGACATATGGGTGTGGCAGAAGTCGAATTCTTGGCCGTGGATGGCGCCACTGGAAAGCAAGAACAATCGCACCCCTCTGCCTTAACAAGCATACGTCAACAACAACAGTACTTTAGACAGGGTATATATAAATAAATAAAAAAAAATGATTGAGTCTCTGACAATTAGTGTTAAGGGGAGTGTTTATAGAAATAAACGGTTTGTTCATCTTGAAATCTGTAATAATTTCATACGCAATTGTTGAAATCAGATAAAATTGTGTCAACTAAAACCAACAAAAATTCATCTTAATTTGCGTTTGAAAACTATCACTAGTTGACGTAAGATAGTGATTTAAACTGTGATATTCCCAAACCAAAAAGAAGAAAGTTTTTTCTGGGCCTCTTTTCATCTGTGATTTTGGTATTGAGACTACAGAAACGCCTGTAAATTATTTAATCCCTACTTTTGTAAAGAATTTGATATGATAGAAACTTTTGCAGCTAATTTAGCCTCTCTAAAACTTTCGTAATCAATTTAATCTAGAACTAAAATCTCTTGTAACTAAAGTAATCTGCTAGAAATTATTGTAATTAATTTAATCCGTGGAAAAAATTGTAGTTAATTTAATCCAATTTTTGTTACTAATTTCGTATGTTAAAAAGTATATAGGAAATTCTTGACTGTCACCCTTGGTTTCAACCTTTTATCACTAATTAGTTTTGGAATGTTTTTTAATTCTGAAATCGTATATTTTTTGCTTTTTTGTTTGTGTGATCATGAGTCAATTTGGGAGAAGAATGTTGATTAAATTCTTTGAATCAATATGAAATATTTTGGCATAAATTTATAATTTTTTCTTCATTAATAAGCTAATAAACGAGAAAAAAAATATTGTTAAAACTACATGAATATGATAACATTTATCAATATAAAATCATTGAAGAAAGTGGACATCAGAAATTTAAATACATTTCTCAACAATCAAGTAGTTTTATTTATTTTTTATATTTTTAACAATTTATGAAATAAAATAGAGTAATTAAGTCACTTCTGAATAAAATTTTAGACCTTAAATATGCTATTTATTAGTTTAAGTGATATTTTAAGTTACAAAATCAGGTTCAAAAATATATCAACTTCTTTTTTCACCAAAGAACTTGGTTTTTTAATCTTAAAATAGAGAAAGGAAATGATAAATCGTAGTTTCGTCAAAAAAGTGGAGAAAAATTAGTGTCGCTATTTGTAAATTTTACATTTTGAATATTCTGCCATAACTCTGAAACGAAATTTATAAATTGTAAAACTTGCAAGCTCGTTTTTTTTAAAATTATAATAAAATATACAATAACTAACGTGAAAAAATATCCTTTTAATTATTTATTATATTTCATAATTTAATTACATAATGATCGAAAAATAGTGAATTCTAAATTTTCTCATAAAGCTAAACTAAGTGAGGTCAAATGAAATAGTCAAAAATCTGAACGAAATCAGTCAAAAAGTTGTGAAGTGAAAATTAAAAATAATTTTGTTTCCTCAAAAACTGCTTAAAAAATTTTGATACAATTTTGCGTTTCAGTATTTCATAGGATTTTAAAAAAAATATATACAGAAATTCTTTTTCCCAAATACCACTTAAGTTTTATAGTTTTTGAAGAGTGAGATTTGTCATATTCTAGCATAGAAGTTGGACTTTTAAACCAAAAAAATATATATATGCTTGTACAATTCCATATAGAAATTTGTACTCTGAAAATTTTTTTAATGAACTTAATATGACTTATTTTCTTCCTGAGATAGTTATATTGTTTTTATTTATTCATTTTTTTAAATTTTTTTTTATTTTTAAAGAAAATAAAATAAAATTAGAAACAAATGTAATTTTTTGAGCTTTTGTTTACTTTTTTTAATAAACAATAAAACTGCCAAAGCAGTGTAATTTTCTTAAAAAATAGTGTAATTATTTTTGAAAAGTAGAGTAATTAAAAATAGTGTTAAAATTAAATTTCAGTACGCTGCACTTTATTAACTATGATTTTTTAAAAAGGACTGTTTTGCAAAAATTCTAAGTATATTACATATCATTTCGCATATTTAACTATGTAAAAAGCAAAATATGTAAAGCAAAAGCAAAATATGTAAAGCAAAAGCAAAATATGTAAAGCAAAAGCAAAATATGTAAAGCAAAAGCAAAAATATGTAAAATAGAATAACAAACAAGTATAAAACATATAAGTATAAATGAATAAGTGAAACAAATTAGCATAACGAATAAATATAAACAAATAAATATAAAACAAAATTCACTAATCAGCATATATACAAGAATATTATCAGTATCCATTTTCTTGAAATAAAATATTGAGAATATATATTACTAATGAATCAAAAAAAGCAAAAAAAAAAAAAAAAAAAAAAAAAAAAAAAAAAAAAAAAAAAACAGCAGAAATCTAATTTATTCGGAAAGATAAATTTCGATGTTTAAAAAAGTCCATAAAAACCATCATTATTTCCAAATTAAAGGTTTCTCTAGCGCAATTACACATTCCCAATGGTATTAATTACACAGTTTTAATAGAAGAAGATATTGCTGATGTCCTTAATGGTTCAGAAGAAAACAAAATCCAGTCACATATTTCTCTTTTAATTTGTTAATAAGAAATTTTTTATTTTTCTGATTTTTTGTATTTGAGGATGACAAAAATTGATTTTTTTTAATTGAAAAAATAGATAATTTTTCTATACTATTTCTTGAATTTTATTTCACATTTTTTATACATTAAAAAAAGCCTTTTATTTAACTCCAATAAAAATTTATTCAAGTTTACAACAGAAGAAAATTAAAACTGCAAAATCTTATTTTTCTAAAAAGAGGGATTTTTTTTGGTTAAAAAAGGAATTTTTTAAGTTAAAAAATGTTCGCTTTGCATTAAATACTTTAGCATAGGGTATTCAAAAACACTATTTTTCGTTTGTAATTTATTGTCGATCTCTCAAATCACTAAAAACTTTAAACTTCATTGAGATGAATGATAAATTGAATTATCTATAGTTTTCTGATCTTATAAATAGATTCTTTAAGTATTTCTTAAGAAATATGTAAATATGTATTAGTAATAGCAAGGTTTTGGTTAAACATCAAATAAGTGCGAAAATAATTATTAAATATAGATTATCAGCATATATTTTAAAATTATTTTTTAGGTAGATTTAGAAATATAAGAATGGATTTTAAAACTGCATTTAATAGTCTTTATTCGAATTGAATAGTATCATGAATCTCCTTAATTCTCCTAAAAATTTGAAATAGCTAACTTAAATGTATCAAGAATTATTGCGAAGCAAACAAATAAAAACTATGCAAGTTGAGTTTAAATTTATTACATGAAATTTTAAAATGCATGCAAATATTATTGTAAAAATATTTTTGGTTATTTAAAAGAAATTTTATCATATCTTGGAGGAAAACACTTTAAAATGTTGTTGTAAATGTAACACTTTAAATGAACAGTGTAATTATAATGAATGTCATAATTATAATGAAAGTAAATTAGAGAACATTTATAATTCTTAAATTTTTTTTTATAGCATTGCAATTTACAAGTTACAATAAGTTTATAATTATAACACATTGCAAGAAAGTAAAAGAATATTATATATTAGTAGATTTACTATTTTTATGTTTATAATTTAAATAATTTAGTATTTTATGATAAAAAGTAGTGCACTTTTGATCAAAGTCACACATATTTTTTTCACCCAGGGTAGCAAATTTAAAAACCAGAGACTACGTCATTTTGGTAGCTTCTATCATTATTTTCACTTTTTCGAGATAATCCTCACTCTAATATTTTCTCATACCTTAAGGACATTGGCATTTATACATTTAGAATATGTATATAAATATATATATAAATATATTATGTGAATTGTGAATCTATCTATCTATCTATCTATCTTATCTATCTATCTATCTATCTATCTATCTATCTATCTATCTATCTATCTATCTATCTATCTATCTATCTATCTATCTATCTATCTATCTATCTATCTATCTATCTATCTATCTATCTATCTATCTATCTATCTATCTATCTATCTATCTATCTATCTATATATATATATATATATATATATATATATATATATATATATATATATATATATATATATATATATATATATATATATATATATATATATATATATATATATATATATATATATATATATATATATATATATATATATGTATATACTAAACTGAAACTAGAACTAAACTCAGTGGCGTGACAGCCCATAGAGGGCCAAGGCCTATTATGCCCTTCTCAGTTTTCTTGACCTTGGTCTCTGAGGTACAGGAGCAGATGCTCCGGTCAAGTGGTCAGCCGAACGCGGAACCCCCAGTGTTTAGTTCCCAAGCATGCTTGGTACTCATTTATCTACCCACTGAAGGGATGAATGACTGAGTCAACCTTGCCCGACCCGAGGATCGAACCCTGAACCTGTGGCACGGGTGAAGCGAATAATTTCCTAAAATTAATAATAAAAAAAATCTTTTTCAAATGCAGTTAGTATTGTAATAAAAATAAAAATACTTGTTTTAATATTTTGATTTCCTTGATGTCAAATAATAGTTTTCTGGAATTAAAAAATATTCTACAGACGCAAGGATATATTCAAAAAAAGTTATATGAAGGTAGATTAAATGCCGATATTTTAGTTTTGTTTTGTAAGAATAGATGGCGCCTCAAGTAAAATGTTAAATTTACTAGAAATAAATTAAATATGCATTTAATTTGATAAATATCAGTTTAAAACTATTAAGTTTTAATTTCTCAGTTGATATAAGAATTCATCAAGATTATTAAACTCCAATTTCAATGTTATTCAAAATTAGAGTAAGAGATTTCAATGTTATTCAATAAATTAGAGCTATATTAGCTTCATAAGAATTCCTGCATGTGATAATTATAAATATAACAAATAAAGCATTTCCCATAAAGATTAAACAGCCGGCCAGGTGACAGAGCCGTTAGCGTGCCTGACTGCAAAGCCAATGGCTGCGGTTCGAATCCCGCTCTGGGCATGGATGTTTCTCTCTGTGTTGTCCTCTGTTGTATGTGATGTGTGAATGTGGCCCGCCCTATGAACGGGTTTGTGGCAGTGTGGCGTGGGTAATGTTGCTCGCCTCCGTGACTTAGGTTCACAGGTGCCCACTGGGTAACGCTAAATGAGCAACACTACCGGCATCTTCTGAGGTGAAGAACGAAAGTTCAAGTGCCTGACGTTATAAAAAAAAATAATAATAAAGATTAAACATGAGATTTTGCTTTAAATAATTAATACTGTTACTTACAAGCAAACAAATCTTTGTCCGTGAGGTTTCGAAGTTATGGAATTCCATTTTGCTTTTGTCAGTTCCTCAAATTCATTTACTCATTTGTTGCAATCTTTTTAAATTTCGAACATTGCTTCTAAGAGTAATAATCTTGGACGAAATAATTTATACTTCATTTATAAGTAAAGAAGGCATTTTCTCATTTGAAAAAAAGCAGACTTCTCAAGTTTGAAATAGTAGCTTTAGTACAAAATCAGTGTATGCTAAAAAAAAACAAGTTTAGCAGATTGAGCTTCGTGAGAACGTCACGAAGACGTTGCCGAGAAATCCAATCAACGCGATCAAAATCTCTCTTGATACTTTTTAGCTATAAAGATTAGTTAACGGGAAGTTTCGAGTATGATGTCAACAATTTCTGCGTGGTTTTTTTTCAATTCCGATATCTTAAATACGATGTTATGGCTAGTGAATTTCATATTTTAGTAATCGGTTTCTTACACAATCATTATTGACGATTGCATCGTAAATCCAAATTCATTTCTGATCAGCAGTTATTACTTTTTGTTTCACGAGAGATTTCAAAATCGTTTTAAAATACCGATATTTTTAATAAATTATTGCAGCAAGTGAAATTTTATTCCTTAGAGAATTGCTCTTATTTTAAAATCTATTTATAGAATGCACGAATTTAATTGAGGAATTATGTTTAAGTTTAATTATTTATCTTTGCAAAAAATTTTTAATAATAAAACAAGAACTTTATTTATTTTGGATTACTTAAAAACTATGAAAATTTTTGTGAAATTTTATTTTTTGGGATGAGTGCCCATTTTTGGGGACATAGTGCCCTTTCTCAGTTTTTATTAACCTGCCTTATTTAGGGTTTCGAATGTACCCTGAAAAACAATTTACTGAAATTATTAAAAAGAAAAGAAAGTACATAATGATATTCTTTCATATTATTAATATTATAGTTTTAGAGAATAGATAATTGATATAATATAATTGATGTAATATAATTGATATTGAAGAATAGATAAATGGTATAGAATAGATTGATAGAATAGAATAAATGATACTATAGTTTTATATTGTTAGAATAAATATTGTAGTTTTTGCAATAATGTTTTTACAACTAAAAAAAATGATGCCATTGACTCCTGACTGTTATATTCCAATTTCTAACGCTGGCTGCAACTCATATTATTTTTTTTTTTCAAAAAAAAAAAAAAAAAAAAAAAAAAATTACGAAAAAGACAAGTTTTATTACCCCTAATATGAGGCTGTAATCAGGTACTTATTTCTCAACACTAAAACAAATTAAAAAAATTCCCTAAAATGTAACTATATTTTTTGTGCCTGAAGAGTTCCCGAAAGTATACATAGAAAACTCTAAGTTAGTATTATAGCTGTGGGACAGTTTTGTTGCATGATTTATATATCATGCGCTTAAATGTTTTCATTCTCTAGGGCATGCTGCATTGGAAAGCATTCAAATCTCTATTGTATCCATTTAGATAGCACAGAATATTTTAAACTTTGATGCATCTAATGTCTGCTAGTAAAAATCATAAGTGTATGTAGTTTTTTTTTAAAAAAAGTATTTAAGCAAAAGAAGTTTCTAAAACATTTTATATGTTAAAAAGATATTTGTATGTGTTACCGTCCTTTAAGGGCCTACTTAGTTTCAATTTGTAAATGTAGAAGCATTTGTTTTAGGGATTAATAATTTGTTTCAAAACTTGGGTCTGAAGTTACAATCTATTTCTACAAGTATAAAAGTTTACTAAAATATTTATGTTAAAGAATAAAAAGTTATAAATGGATTTTTCTTTTTGATTTAGTCGCGACAGTAAATGAATTAGTCTTACATTAGCATTAAAATAAAAATTTTGCCATAACATTGATTGTTATTTTATTTTATATATTTCTTTTTTTTCTTTATTTCTCACCCCAAAAATGTTTCAGTTTCATGGTTATACTAATCCCCACAGTCTTTTTGGCGATTCGCTGTCACCAAATTATTTTCAAATTTAATATTGATTATGGGGGGTAGGCTTTTTTTTTGGCTATGTTATCATTCGATAAATCGCCAACCATGGATCTTTTCTCATGCTCCTAACTGTCGGTTTGGAAAAATTCATTTACTTTTAATTTCGAATTATTCGCGATTGGACATGGGGGGGCCTTAGGGTCTCTCACTCCCAACCGTTGAATAGATATCTTTAAGAAATAGTCTTGAAGTGAAGATAATGATTTTCTTTATCTCTTTGAGGAACTCCAAATGTACCAATTGCCAAAATGTACCATTATGTATTATTCAAAACAAATAAATAAGTAAATTACTCTTTAAAAATATTCATCTGGATTTGCAAGGGATTTTCCTTGTTGAACCTAGAGTAAGAATTCAATATTTGGAAAAACTAAAATAAATGTACTTGTTGACACATTCATTAGTAAGAAAATTTTTTGTGTTTACATTTTTATTTCGTAAAATACAAAGTAAAGAACCAAACACGTAGTAATATTTTTTTCAATAATCTGTGTAATTACAATTTAATCGTCGACTAACACTGTTTCGACCATTAAGAATTAAAATAAAAAAATAAAATATTTTTTGTGGTGAACTGTTTCCTTTTTTCGCTCACTTCTTTTTGGTGATAAAACTTTTAATTTTGTTTATAAATAATCTAAATAGAATTTTGTATTATTCATTGAATAATTTAAATTATTAAATAATAATTGACATTTGAATTATAGTTTATTTTGCTTTTTCAGGATTTTTTTTCCTGTTTTCATGCAGTATTAATTTAAATATAAATTATGCATTTTATTTATTGTATTTTCAGTTACTGAATAGTACTTAACATTTAAATCATAATAATAAATAAATCTTTCAATAAAAGGGTATAGTTTAAAATAATAATATTTTTAACTAGTAGATATAATATTTAAAAAGTCAGATTTTAAAAGTGATTCTTTCAAAATGTACTTATCTGATACAACCCTGAGGAGTTATTTTAGTATACAGGAAAAATGGAATCTAATAATGCGTTTACAGAATTCTGCATAGTTAAAATAATAAAATTTAGAATTAAATTCTCGTATGCATTGTTTTTTTTAAACAAAAGTTTATTGTCAACTTTCATCGCCAATTTTTCAAAAAGTAAAAGTATGTGATTGGTAGGCTTCTGAACTTTCAAAACATAGAGAATGTTAATCTGTTTATCAAGTATGTTTTTCAGCAGATCAACTTCAAAATGCTGTTCATGCCAAATAAATTCCAGTTTCAATTTTTTTCATGATAGCTATGATCCTCAATCTAGATTATTGCTCATAAAAACGTATACTAAAATCAATTAAGATAAATTTAATTATTTGATTATTAATAGCACATTCTTAAATATTATTATTAAACCCTTTATTTTTTTGAAAGATTTAATTAGTACTTGCTCTTTAAATATCAATAAATAGTTAATTATTCAAAAAATACTATAAATAAAATCAAATGATATTCAAATTGTTTGTAAGCAAAAAATAAAACTTTTTTTAGAGGAAAAAACAGCCCACTGTAAGATTCGAACTCCAAGCGTTTCGTTGTGCATGTAGATTTAAATGGTATATAATGATACTGCTTGAATTTAGAAATGCATTTTCCTCGGAATTGGCTGGCTAGAGAGCTTCATTATTTTAATGGGTTATTACCCTTAAAGTATACTATTTATTTACTAAGTATCATTTCAAAGTGTATTTCCCAAAGTCATGCCCCCAGCTTGTTAAACAAAGAACTGATGGCATAAGAATTAACAATCTAACTCAAAATAGCGTTGCAAAATTTATTCAATAGAAAGGATGCGACCTAAGATGACGATATCTATAAAAATGAGCTGAGTGATTTTAAAATATATCTTTGACAGAATACAAAGGAAGAGTTTCCTTTACATATTAGTTTAAATCTTTTTTTTAAAAATCTATTGTCGAGTCGCTAAGTCCTCCCTGTTCCCATAATAAATCAATACCTATGGGGGTACTGTATTGGAAATTGATCGTTCTCTGACTCAGGCCAAAATTACGATCAGTGGATGAATGAATGGACGTATGAATGAGTCCGTCCTATAAACGGGTGTGATGTATGGGTGTGTCAGAAGGCGAATTCTTGGCTATAATGATAGCGCCATTGGAAACCAATAACATTCGCATCTCTCTGCCTTAACAGGCATACGTCACCAACGACAATAAAATTTTTTTGGAATTGTACGAAAGGAACAAAAAATAAATTTTATGCAAATATTAAAATTAGGTAGTTTTTAGATAGAATTAAAGTTTTCTTTTTCGGACAGCTTTTATAGTCGAATATAATTTAGCTTTTGTTTAAATTTGAAAGGAAAACACCGAAACAAAAATGATTTCGATATAAAGGCTGTTCTCAAAAAATGGGATCTTAACGTTGAGATCTGACATCAATTAAATTTAATTCATAGTAGAAATTAATAATTCTTTGAAGTGATAAGAATTAACATAAACTATAGAAAGATAAGATGTGATAAGAATTAACATTTCTCCATAAATACATTAAAAGTATAAATTTTCTTTCAAATGAAAGGGCAACCAATACTTAGCAAATACTAAATAAATAGTAACAAATACTAAACTGAAAAGTAAATTTAATCGAATGAGAGGTTTTTATGCATCATGATAAAGTTACCAATTTTGTGGCATTAACCAAGTTTCATGTCATATTATGAAACATTATTTTATAGTTAATTTTACCAAAATCATTACTAATGCGAATTGGTAAAAATTACTGAGTTTTCGGTGCTCCCGTAGACCAGAAAGACAGCAAATTTTACAATATTCTAGCAGTTTTGACCATATTTTTGTTCTCAGTACACTTGGTTTCAATTTCGAACTAATTTGAAGTAATTACGTAGTTCATATTAATGGTTTCGCGGATTTTCCGAAGTAAAATAAAAATATTTCTTGTAAAAATATGTATTTTTAATTCATGTACTCTTGTATCTTATTTTGTTAAAATTTCCAATTAGTGTTTAATTAAAAGTAAAATTGCGTTTTTTTACAGACAAACATCAATCCAATCCATTTTTTAATTTTGTCGACTATCAGTCCCATAGTGGGTTGGACTTTACAACTTAAATTTACAACTAATGCTTTTTAGAATTCTTGAGATTGTGTGAAAGGAAGCAAACAACGCTATTTCTAAGGAAACTTAAGATCAAAGTGTTCTGAAGTGCATTTTTTATCAACAAGAAAAATTTGTTAGAAATGAAATAGTATCTCTTACCTAAACCACCCAAGTAATTAAATAAAAAAATTGACAAAATTTAATGATTTTTATTCATTAAGTTGTAGTCTTTGTAGTCGTCTGAACTTCATTAAAGTATTTTATTATTCGAATCTATCCCCATCAGATTTTTTTCCATTTCGCTAAAAATATTCCTTTCAATAAGGAAAGTTATTCAACAATAATGTTATATTTTCTAAATTAAAAGATTTTATGTTATGAATTACCGAATCAATCTTAATTGTTTTAAGAGGAGCTTTTCGCAATGAAGTTATTAAAGATGATTTTTTTTGCTTTAAGAGGAGCTTTTCGCAATGAAGTTATGAAGGATGATTTTTTTGCTTTAAAACAGCCCTCATCAATACAAGCCTAATAATTTCTGAAAATATTCAGTGAAATACGTACCCATTGAATGTATTTCAAAGTAATCTTTAGTTTCACTAATATAATTCTGTTCTCGGTTATAAATGTTAACAAGTCTGAAACAAGTCCTCTTTTTGACTACTGTTCTATTATGAGGGTCATTCAAATGAAACCTGGTCAGTGCGTATAACTTTGCATTAAACGTAATGGGGCGCCACGTAACTGCGTGTATGGCGCCACCATCTATTGGTAGAGAGACTGACGCATGCGTGATGCTTGACGTTGTATAGCGACAGTATAGTCACACAAGTTATCGTCAACTACGGAACATGCAGACAAGTAAGCAGGGACAACGAGGAGGGATTCGATTTTCAGTGACAGAGGGAGTTGGAGGCCGTGAAATGTATCGACAGATGAGGGCTGTGTACGGTGAGTACAGTCTGAGGCCATGCGTGTTGTCCAATAGCGTTATTCTCATGCATGATAATGCCCACCTACACACGGTCAATGCTGTGAAGATGATATTGCAGCAGTTTCTGTGGAAAACGCTGGAACATCCACCGTACAGTTCAGATCTTTCACCATGTGACTTTAATGTGTTTGGACCTCTAAAAGAAGCTATTCGTGAACATCGATTCTCAACGGAAGACGACGTGTGTGACTGGGTCCAGGCCTGGATCCGACGCAAGCCAACTAGCTGCTTCAAAGATGGAATCGAAAGGCTATTGTCGCAATGGGATAAATGTGCCAACAGTTTTGGCGACTATTTTTGAGTATGTGTACAGTGTATAACTACATTTGTGACTTCATTAAATCGTTACCGTTACTTTACACTAGTGACCGGGTTTCAATTTAATAGAATGTTGAGGTTTACATTTCGCAACAATGGACAAGGTGACTAAATATTAAAACTATCACTGTTTTACAAAAGATAATCTAATGAGCAAGAAAAAATGTTAAGAAACCAATACCATATGCTAGATACCAAAATATTTAATATTTTTTCAATATTTTTAACAAAAAACTTTGACTTCATTTAACTTTTGCAAAACCAGAGATTTATATAATGGCAGAAAATACCGTTTCTACTTAGAAATAACAGGAAAGTGAAATCATTAAGACGTTTTTAATTAAACTCCGATTAAGGAGGGTAAAATAATTTTATTTTTTATTTAAACTATTGCTTTGTAGATAAATATAAACTACTATTTTTTGATGAATAAAATTATTCGTTGTCCAATACTGAACTCATGGTTTCAATTGTTTTTCTTTTCGTATGGCCTGTTCGTACCGATACCGATGCATCTGAAGAAGACCAGTGCACCAGTGGGGATGCGATTGTTCCTGTTTTTCAGTGGCGCCATCTATGGCCAGGAATTCGACTTCTGCCACGCCATTCACACAACCACAACCCGTTTACAGGGCGGATCACATTCACACACAAAGGAGAAAGGATATAGAACACAGAGAGAAAGAAAGAAACATCCATGCCTTGCCCGGGATTCGAACCCAGGACCATTCTGATGCAAGGACAGTTTCCTGCCCCCTACACAGGCCGGTCGTCGTTTCAATTGGTTAAGCCATAGATATGAAGCTGCATTGTAGTAAGTAAAGGATCTGAGCAATATACAACAATGTTAAAATTATTTTTACGTCTTAAATAGTACGGTATATTCAGTTATGCGGAATTCAGTCTATGAAAATATATTTTAATTGCAAAATATACTTATTAAAAAAATTACAGTTTATATTAAATATCTATGTCTAAACTTTGCAAATAAGCGACAATAAATCATTTATGACAAGTCTACAAAAAACAAGAATAAATTATTTTAAAGTCACAATAAGCTGATCATAAAGTGCATAATTCACATTGTCACTAACATCTTAAAACTAAAGAAAAATAAATCTTGGCTCTTTTATTTATATATTACTGTTTTAATACAAACTTCTCAAAAATTATTATCGAAATGCACTGGTAATGAAAAAAATTAAGAAAAAACAACTGTTGTAAAGAGAATCTTAAAAATAGCTATTTAATTATTCAGTCTCAGTTAATTCTCATTTTTAATGTATGCTAGCTTTAGAGAAGCAAGTATTTTGAAATTGTTTTGCGTTTCTCAAAAAGTTTAAAGTGAAACTTAAAAGATATTTCTTCTTTGTAGTGCATTTAGTTTTTGCTACAATTTTGCTAAAGATGAAAAAAAAAAAGTGAGAATCAACATTTTAAAGCAGTGAACAATAAACAAATTTTTCTCTCTGACACTTTTGCGTCTTTAGTAATTAAACAGAAAATGCAAGAGAGAGAGAGAGAGAGAGAGAGAGTAATAAGTATTTTAAATTGAAAACTTCAAGCGTAACAAAGAAGAAATACACCGTTAATAAAAAAATAGAAGATAAAAAAGATTTATTTTTATTTAATTTTTACACTTTTCTTTCTGTGTCGTTGTCATCATTTGTCTACTAGCCCATTAAGAGCTATAATTGGTTAACGTGACAAAATGCATTAACCTTTTCATTTTTGATATTTTTTTCTTCATAGAGCAAAAATTTTTTTCCAATAAATGTATTTAGGGCTGTTTATCGAAAGATCTGTCAAATAACGCTTTTTACGAACAATATTCTATTTTCATATCTGATGTGGGTTTTCAACATTTCTAATATTATAAATTATCAGCCTTGTTCTAAGGAGAGAGCTTCGAAAACTACTGTTAATAATTATGATTGGTTAACCGGACAAAATGATTGAACCTTTTCATTTTTTACTTTTTCCGATAGAACGAAACATTTTTCACAATAAATGAAATTAAATATACATAAAAAGAGAGTTAAGAAAATTCTTTAAAATTAAAAAAAAAGCGTTAAGAGTTTTATGTATTCAATTTCAATGCGTTTTTGAAAATAAGTTCGTGAAGTTAAATAAGTTCACTGATAAAGTTTATAAATAAGTAATTTAAACTTTTTTAACTCATTTTTTTCTACTTTAAATAACTAATAACACTAATAACGTTAGTGGATTTAAATAAACAGTTTTATTTGTTTATTTGTTTCGGAGTAATTCTTATAACTAACATAGCGACGCTGTTTTTTTAACTGCGTTTATAGTAATTAGCTCATCAACTTATTATTAAAAAAATCTAATTGTCATTAAGAATTGCGTAACTCTAGCTTATTTTTCCTTCGTTTTTCTGGCTCTCTCTTTTCTTTTTCTAAGTTGGCTATTTTTTTTTCTGGATTTTCTTTTAGAGTTGCTAGTCATGAACTTTACTTAACAAAAGTTTTAAGCAGTTATTCAAGAAATAAACAGTTATATATATATATATATATATATATATATATATATATATATATATATATATATATATATATATATATATATATATATATATATATATATATATATATATATATATATATATACAGTGAATTCGCGATAACTCGAATCTGATAGGACAGACGAAAAACTTCGACGTATCGGAAGTTCGACTTACCGTTAGTTTCGGTTTTGGACTTTCAAAATATTGTCGGATTATTTAATTAATGCTTATTAATTACAAATCCTCTAAATGCTTACAATATTTAAGATTATTTTTCTGACAAGCCATTTACGATAAGACTGTTTGAAGCACTTTATAATACTCTGGTCCATCGGCTGCAACTTTGCTGTTGTGTTTGGCGGGAGAAACTGCAAATTTACTGCTTTCAAATTAGGTAGATCACTATGCGCTGTGCATTTATACATAAAGAGTATCACAAGAGAAACATCGGGGATTTCGGTATTTTCCGATAACAAGTAAGGGCAATTTCTCTGTCCCAGACGCATTTCTTTCAACTAGTACAGTCAAACGTTCCTTGCTCATTTTACCCCCTGAGCAGTTTTCATCCTTAAACATCACAGTCTTATTTGGAAGACATTTAAAAAATAAACCCATTTCATCATATTGAAAACATCATTTTAACTGTATCCTTGAAGTAAATTTGGTAACGTTTCATTTAACCACTGTTTACTTGCTTCAAGAGGGACAGCTTTAGCTTCTCCATGAATAGTGTGAAAGACATTGTGTGTGTGTTGCAAAGGAGGGGGCAAGATATTAGCTCCTAGGTTTTTTTTCTTGCTTTAAAAGATCCAAAAAAAAAAAAATCGAGTTAAAGGGAGTAAAATTCGAGTAATCGAGAATAATTAACATGAAATTGAAGATAAAATGGTCGGGACCTCATTAAAAAATCGAGTTATAGCGAATTGACTGTATATATATATATATATATATATATATATATATATATATATATATATATATATATATATATATATATATATATATATATATATATATATATATATATATATATATATATATATATATATTATATATATATATATATATATATATATATATATATATATATATATATATATATATATATATATATATATATATATATATATATATATATATATATATATATATATATATATAAGCAGGTATTTAACAGTTAAACAGTGAAACTTTAGTTTTTTGTTCTTAACGGGATCAAAATAGTTTTTAGTACAAATCCACCAACCAAAAGTAAAGGAAAATAATAAGATTTTTGTTCTATATTAGTCTATAATTTGGCTCGTATTTTTTGATTTTTTAAAAATAATTACTTGTCATGGTCAGTACGATGCAGCCGTTTCTAGACCTCCTGATCTGAGAGTGAATGGTAGTAATATTTAAGAAGAAATTGCGATAGCACTAAATAATGAATTTTATTAGTATTTTATCATTTCTGCATTTACATTGGATTTTATTTTAAACAGCTTACCCTTTTTATTGCTTAGCATAATTAAAGAAGCATTGCAGATGTTAGGAAATAAAATCACGAATTTCATATATCAAAGTGTATTTAATTAGTTTGTTATAAAACTTATTATTGTATTTTTATAATTTGATTCCTTTTATAATCTGATTCATTTTATTAGTTTTATAGACAAGAATATCTGCAGTATTTGCCTATAATCAATTTAAAAAATATAGTATATTTAGTATTTGCTTAACATTTTTATATTAAGCAATATTTAATTAAACAATCTTTAAAGTTACAATAGTTCAAAATATAAAATTTCTCTCATTTTAAAAATACAAACAATTTAAATAAATGCGAAACAGTATGATTTTGTTACTGCACTTGTGATTTTTGATTTTAATATAATTTAAACAAAAAATGTAGCGGGAATTCACGAAGACAAAACTAATAAGTCAAATATCTTTAAATAATGTAGATATTTTTATTTTATTTCTTAGCATGTCGATGAAATTTATCATCTGACAGCCCTCTTGGCAAACATTAATGAAATGTGATTTAAAAAAAAAACACTTTTCCTCGAAGTATCGGTTAGGAATTCCATTCCTTAGAATTTCATTACTTAGAAAGGTTTGGTGAAAATGCAATACTTTTTTATTTTAAAATTCATAACGAAGATAAAATAAATATTCTATAACATTCAGATGAAAGTATAGAACTCTTTTTAAGTAGAAGAAATCTTATATAAAGCATTTTGATTTGAAGCAAATTGAGAGTTTTTAATAAAATAATTCTATTTTTATCAAGAGTAAAATAAACGTTGTGGAAAATCCCTATTTTCATGTTTAAAATTCATTTTTAATGAGGCGACAGTAAATTTCTTTTGAAAAATGCACTTTAGTTAAAAATTTCGAGTATAAAAAATAGAATTTCCTAAAATATTAGAGTTCATTATTTATTTAAAGATCATTCAGAGTGTATATTATGAATCTTCATTTCTTAAGTAGAGTCAGGAACCAGTTTTATTCTAAATTATTTACACAAAATATAATAGTTATTAATAGTTATTTACTAACTTATTAATAGTCATTCATTGTATCATTGCTAATTTATTAATAGTTATTATATTATTGCCAACGTATTAATAGTTTATTTGTATTTTAATGAAGAAAAGCTGTGCTTGAAATGTTTGATTTCGACTCCTGACTCTCCTGATAGCTTGATTCCAATTCCGATTAATACTAAATTAAAACTTTCACCAAATCCCAGGCAAGTATTAATACTATTATTAAGTAATTTCAATGAAGATTTCATTAAATTTTGGTGTGAACATAGGTGGATGTAATACAAAAGTAATAAATAGTCAACAGTTATAATACACACGCATGATCACGCATAACATTCATCAGAGTTGGATGATACCAAATAGTTGTTACAGAATTGAATAAAAATGGCTTATTGGGGGATCCTCGTACAGATAGAAAAGCCTTACATCAGAATTTCTTTTTGAAAATAGGGTGGTTCATGAGTTCCTGTGGCAGTTTGTTCCACTCGTACAGTAACATTATTTTCATACACTGGTTTTCGGAGGGCGTTCCAGACTGGCAGGCAAATCCGTCCGGCGAATATCCTCATTTTCCAGAAATGCTCTTTGTGGTTTCGAATATTTATCCATTAAAATGAAATCAGGAACCACAGCACTCCCTAATAAAGGCCATTCATCTATATACCTCTCACCAGTCAAAGTACCTCTTTTAAAGATATGCAGGGTCTGTGAGAATTCAGCATTATGTCTACCCAGATCAGCAAACCTCGGCCACCATAATAGTAAACGGTCAAAGTGTCAGTGGCGAAATTAAAGCGGGACTCATCAGTAAAGAGAACTTTTGACCATTGATTCATGCTCCAATCTCTATGATCGTTGCACCATCCTAAATGCATACTTCTGTTTGTAAAAGTTGGAGGGACGCAAGCAGAAGGCTTTCTTGCAAATAGTCCTCATTAATAAAGCCTCCTAGAAAAAAGTTGCTTTTGAAACTCAGCTTTCTGTGGCTTCATAGAGGTCACGAAAGAGCTTTTTATCTGTAGCATCGTGATTATGAATCGTTATAATTGAAAAAAACCTATCTTCGTAGGCCGTTATGGCTCTTGGCCGAACTTGGTCAGGCTGGCTCTCGACAGAACCGTAATCTTGTAATTGCTTTCATAAACTGCACACGACGCTGGGCGTTAAATTGAATTCTCTATAAATCTAGTTTCGAGATTTGCTTGCTTCAAATCTTCTCGAATTCGCCACCTTATTTCTTTATCTAAATGCTGGTGATTACTCAATTATGTTTTTCAAAATTAAATTAAAAGAATCGGTTAAGATTGCTAAAAAATGCCAAGAAATTCGGCAAGATGTGCAAGTGAATGAAGTGCAGATTTTGCCGTGCCCACTTATAAAGTCTATTCCTCTACTAAATTCCTCCGCGCACGCGTATACGACTACGTATTCGACGCACATGATTTTTATCTTTGTTTCGAAGCAGTAATGTTATATTTCATTCAGCTGTTTTCTGGAAATTAATTTTGAACATTCTCTTAATTTTGAACAGTAGTTAAATTAGAAATATTTGTGTAAATAACGTACCTAACATCAAAAACTTTTTTTTCTTGATTTAATCTACAAGGCTTAGATTTAAAATAACCGGAGTCGGAGTAGAGCTATTTTTTTTACATCTTAGCCCTCTGGTCTCATGTAAGATTTTTCGAACGGAAACTTAATTGATCTCAATAAAACACGATGCGATCAAGAAATATGAATATTTTTTGAGTTTGTATCAGTTTTTTCTGTCTATTAGGTTACGTTGCGTCAGTCAGCACCCAGTGGCTTTTATATTAATTAAAGAAACGGCTCAAAATATCGATGCGAAGAAAAATTTTGTTAAAATTAAAAATTTCTGTGATTTTATTTTTCAATATTTGAAAACTTTCTTTAACGCTGTATTATTCCGATGCGTAAAAATATACAAGATGAAAATTATTTATTAGTTTTTATGATTTTCATCAATGTTGAAATGTCTCAATATCTTAGAAATTTAGAATTTCATTGATTTTTTATATATTTTAACATTTTTGTCTATTGTAAAGTTCCGACATTTATTTGCCGCCTTATATCTAGTTTTCTATTAAAGAGTGTTTAAAGATCTTAGCTGCGGATTTTTTAAATTTTATTTTGTAAAGAACATCCTTAAATGAGATTCAAAGTAGATCTTCATTTGCCATACCAAAATCTTATACACAAATTTGCATTACATTCGAAGCAGTTTTCCATCTTCCTTTGATGAGACTTAGCGAACTGAACGGTCACTGAATATCTCTCCATTCTCAAAAATAATTATTTCATTTCAAAAAGATCTCTTTTAGATTTTATTTTTGAATTTGAAATTTTTTTTATTAACTTTCCACAAAAAATTACTTTTGAAAAATATTGAAAGTTTTTTTAAATCTTATTTTATTCATTTTTAAATTTAATTTAATTTAATTTTATTTATTAAACAATTTCACTTTTATTTTTTCATACTTTTTAAATTATTTCCTTCAAATCCGTTTATTTTATATGTGTAATTTATTTGTTAAAAGTGAATTCATTTTATTTGTGAAATGAACTAATTTGATTTATGGAAATAAATTTATTTTACTTGTAAGAATGAATTTATTTGATTTATAAGAACGAAATAATTTGGCTTATAAATAAACTGATTAGATTTTTAAAAGTAGGTAAATTTGCTATCCAAAAATTTAAAATTCAACATACATTTTTATTAATTTTACCCTAATTATTACCAAAGCTCTTCGGTAAAAATTACCAAGGTGTTTCTATGAACCCAGAAACACGGTTAATTTTTTATGTTATTTGTAATGTTGTCTACTGTGTTGTAATTTTATCGTGTTGCTTATGGTATTTTTTAGTAGTTTTGATCTTATTTTTCTCTTAGTGAAAAAAAAACAGTTGAAGAAAATTAAATTTTTTTGTCCAACCAAATGCAAATGTAATAAATAAATATATATCTTCAAAATAACTAAAATTTCTTTTATGTAAACATACCTATAATTTTTAAAACGATTGTCTCTTCAAATATCATTCATTAAACTCAACTCTCTGTACTCTTTCTGACTCTATTAGCCCTAATATAGGTGGAAAACTGTACAGAAATGCATCCCCTAGTTTCCTTTGCAACATTCAAATTTAATGGAACAGAAAATTGCGTTTCGGTCACTTAGTCCTATTCTGAGTCTCAAAGCGTAGAAGCTTTCGTCATCGTGTTTAGCTAATGTATATGCTCAGAAACACAATTCAATAATCGGTCTTCATTAGTAGTAAAAGTGGTCACTAAATTAACCAGAATCCTCAGAGTCTTCAGTCAAATACTCCAATTAAGTTTAAAATAACATGAAAGTATTCATATAGAAAGCTGTTCGTAACTGTGTTATGTTATCATTTATTCAATGCGCGTAAGCGTAAATTGCGGTAATG
Organism: Parasteatoda tepidariorum; assembly: GCF_982258835.1. NCBI lineage: Eukaryota > Metazoa > Arthropoda > Arachnida > Araneae > Theridiidae > Parasteatoda > Parasteatoda tepidariorum. The sequence goes on from NC_141766.1 coordinate 51,842,720, forward strand.
ATTCGACTTACGTGTTTCTAATTTGTTGAAAGATAATCTTGAATGGATGTAACAAAATGGGCTAATGGATGTAATTTAAAACTTGTTATTTCTTGAACCTTAAAGTGTGTCAAGTAACATCGACAATCAAATGCATAGCGGCATTGCTGTATAAATTATAAATAAATTCGTATTTCAAATTACCCAACAGATTCCAAAATAGACATTTTCCTTTTTTTATTGCTCAAATTCAGTGATATAGCTGTTTATCAATGGTAACAAAATAAAATGAAATAAGAAAGACTAAATAAGGAGAATAGCACAATGTATAGTTATATAAATGCAGCTTTGTTATAAGCTTGTGTTACACAATGAGTGCTATGCGCTGTAATTGTGAAGTAAAGTTTTGTATCCACAGTCATGTTTATAAAAAGAAATTTATTGTAAAAAAGGAATTCTTGACATTACTGTTAGCTTATCTGGCTAATTAAAATATCTAGCAGTTTTCTAACTGTTTCCGTCTAATGTAAGAAGTCAGTTTAATTGAAAAAATCTTCAGTATTTTTTTAATCAATCTGAAATTTTTTTATGCTTACAGCATTGAACTCACTTATAGTTCCTGGTCATATTATTGGACGCACTATAAGATTCCATGTAAAATTATAATTATAATTATAATTATCTATACAGCTGTATTGTCTATACTCTGATGAAACCTGTTTGCATTTGTTTACGCTCCTGTATCAATTGGTTAACATTGTAATGCAATACGTTAAAAATAAATACAAATAGGAAGTATATAAGTATATAAAAAATCTCCTGAATAAAAACGCATTACATGTATGTTTAAATATAAAAGTATTGCGTATAAACTCGTGCAAATCATGCAATTATTAAAAAACTGCAGTGCGTCTAATAATTTGATCTAATTATTATAATATACTAATATAATGCTTTTGTAATAAATAGAGCCCGGATTTTGATGACCTAAAAAATCTCAACTAATGCCCTTAAAAAGTGCAAAAAATGCTCTTAAAAAGGGCAAAAAATGGCCTTAAAAATGCAAAAATTGCGCAAAAAATGCCTTAAATAAAGTAAAAATATTGAATTAAAAAAATGTTTTGCTCTTTAAAATTATTATGAGTCATTTAAAAAATATAAAGTAATGCAATACTTGTTCTGCGTTCACTAAAGTTTGAAAAATATGTTTTATATCCTAAAATAACAAAAAAAGAAAAATAAATTGGCACCAAAATATTTTTCTTTTGTATAGAAACTTTGGATATAACACCAAAATGTTAGCAACATAATATTACTAAATATCAGAATTGCATTGGATTATTAAATGTTTTTTGATAATTTGAAATGTAAACGAGCGTCTCTTGTCTGAAAGAAAATTTTCATTCCTGTAGAAGCTTCTTTCAATGTCTACTGATGTTATAGGTGTGTACTTGAAAAAGACGGTCTCACTTACTGACATTTCTTCTTCAATTTGAAAAGATTTTGCTTCACCTGTTAATATCCAATAGATTTTCTTCACTGTTTAGAAGCCAGTGTAATAATAAAAATTGATAAAAAATAATAAAAATTGGAAAAAATTAACAGAAAACTTTAAAAAATGCATTAAAATGCAAAATACGCCCCAAAATTTAAAGAAAAATGCCCTATAAATCTAAAAAAATGCTCTAAAAGACAAAAAATGTCCAAAAATGCAAAAATTGCAAAAAAATGCAAATGTCATCAAAATCCGGGCCTTAGTAATAAATGTTCTATATTTATGTAATATATCGTCTAATTTATCCTATCGTGAAATTTATATTAAATATCGTCTAATTTAACCAACTGATACACTATCGTAAACAAGTGCAAACCGGTTTCAGTCATATGAAAACAATAGCTGTATAGTATCACCTGATAATTAAGATTTTACATAGAATCTTATAGTGCGTCTAATAATTTGGTCAGTTACTGTATCTTTAACCTAACTAGAGAATATATCATCTACTGTTCAAATCCTCCTGAATCAGTTATACCTATAAATCATCTATTGAATCAATCTCAAAATGGCTTGTAATGTGCCTTCAATGAGGCTAGAGTAACAAAAGCTCGCAAGGATCCATGCAAAGTAAAGGCCAATTAAAAAAATCAGATAAAAGAATTGAGCTCTAAATTATTTTCACCAAAGAAATTAGTTGTTTTTAATTACTTAAGTAAATTACCTCTAAATGTAAACTACCTCTAAAATAATATCAGTAAAACATAAAGAAAGTTTTAAATACCTCTAAGCATTTCAATTATCGTTATTAACAATGTAATAATTTGTTAATTTTTTTCTACTCGTCTTATACCCAGTAAGAAAATAAAGAACTGACCATCTTAACAAAATTTTCTGTTTATGTTTTCATGTCATAAATTACAAGTGTCTCATGTCAATATCTCCTCCTATGATATGTAAATTAATCAGTGTTAAGAAACCGTTAAGAAATAAGTTACTTTCAATAGTTCAAACACGAATTTTCAAATTAACTTCCATACACCCTTGGCTATTATCATATAATCAAAAAAGTATGATAATATTTTTAATGATATATTTTATTTCATACGGTTCAGGTTATGTGTGTGATATTAGTTTCATTCATTCTAGGAACTGAAACTTAAATTTATAATACACTTTAATTGAAAGATATAAAACCTTACAACTAATTGCTTTTTTACCTTAAAATTTAAAAAGTAGAATAAAATCGTCATTATTTAAAGATATTGAATCAAAATTCTGAAAGATATTGATCTCAAAATTCTTCCTTTTTACAAAAAAAGAAGAATTAAAAAAATTGTTTATTGAAAATTATTATTTTTGTACGTAAAATAACTTCAGACATAGAAGTGATTAATATTATAACGATTAAATGTTATCACATAATCATATTTGCGATCATAAATACAATGAAATATTTTTTAAATGTAATTCATTAAACGTAACTAACGTTTTCTTTGGTTATTTCAAAGTATTACATAATAATATTAATTTTTTAGTTATTTAATTCTCTCATAATAAATTATTACACATTAAATGACTACACAATGATAGATCTTAGCATAATGTTAGATTACTACATAATGATAGATCTTAAGTTTTAGTATTTTTCGAATATTGCTGGATATTTCTATAGTGTTCTTCCTATTTTTATCACGAAATAAAATATGCTAGACTGAAAATATGTAATTACTCAAAACATCACATTTATTAATTCAATACAATGCAATGCAATAAAAAAATAAAAACAAGAGACAGACGGCAAAGAAATAAAATGAATAAATCTCTTTTGGATCTCTAGGTCTTCAAAACACAAAATTTGAACAAAATCGGTTGTAAAGTTCCTAAGAAATTGAATTTTGAAAATGTCAGATGCTTAAAATTCGATTTTTTTAGGAATTATTTGACTAATTTCTCTCAAATTACGTATTTTACCATGTACAAATGTATTCTTTGAAATGACGCATAAAATTATACACCTTACAATTCAAACTCTTTTGGATCATTATTAAAAAAAGCTATAAAATTATTAAATATTCACAAAACTTTTTTTTAGCATGGAATTATCGTTGGATAAACGAATTTTATAATTATGTGCAAAAATTTTTCAATTCGTTTTAAAAGTTCATTGAGATATAGAGAAATATGAAAAAAAGTAAAATTAATATTAAGTTGTCAAAACTTCTATAAATATTCCAATACTATCTTCGGGAGATATCGATAGATAATATAGCCATAAATAAACGCAATACGGAGTTATTAATATTAAATTTTAAATAATCTGACTGCAGCTTAGTCATTAAAAAGACCGATATAGTTTAATATAAACCAGAAACTGAAACATTTTTCTGGAAAGAGAAATAAAGTAGCTTCTAGAAAATAGAGACAAAAGTATATTTTGAAATTTTAGGAAATATATATTATTTTTTATTGTTTTATTAAAGAATGGTCGAAAAACTTTTGAATTGCAAGGTAAATTTTATGCATCATTTTTAAAAATGAAATTTTACATGGCAGGAAGCAAATTTGAGGGAAATTGGTGGAATAGCTCTTCAGAAACTGAATTTTTTTTAAAAAAAAAACAGAAACTTAAAATTCGATTTCTCAGGAGCCATTTGACTGATTAAGCTCGAATTTTGTATTCTTTGCCATTAAAAATTGTATTCTTTAAAATGATGCAAAAGATTTTATTCATTACGATTCAAATTTTTTCGACCATTCTTAAATAAAATAATAAAAAAGAATAAAAATTACTAAAAGTTACTTTTTGCGTCGTTGGATAAACGAATTTTATTGTGTGTGAATTTTTTTAATTCGCTTGAAAAGTTCTTGAGTTGTACCAAAATACGCAAAGAGTAAAATTAACATTAAGGGGTCCGAACTTTGGAGAGCTCTTCTGACCAAACTATTGGGCACATATTTCCCAGATTGCGGCTACCCCCAAGGCTTTGGGAGTAAAAATCCAAATTCGACGAAAAGAAAAAAGTGTTTATTCAGAGAAAGTACCTTTTTGTGTCTGATTTCCAAACTTCAAAACTTATAATATCGTCTGCACTTATTAATTAGCATATGTGAGGTTACCCCCTCAAGTAATTAAGATTGATTCCTAAAATATGAAAATCATTAGATCAAAAGTTATGCAAGGTGGTCCGTTTTGCTTTGGCGCACTGTACGCAAATTGGATAAAGTATATTATTCAAAGTTAAAATATTTCAAAAAAACATTGTTTACGTCTTTGCTCAGTCAAAAATTTTTTTTTCTACCTCTGCAATAATTTTTCTGAATAAAATAAATCTTATCAAGATAGCTGGTGGCTATAACAGTTGTGTACAATATGAAATTTTCAACATAAATTGCATAGATAATATAATTGTATATATCTATTATAGAATCTGAATGAAATAATACTATTGAAATAGATTTATTCAAACATTGTGCAGTAATTTGGGCAAGGAGAATATTTACATTACACCATGTACGGAGACATATTTTTTAAACAAACACGTTTACAGAGAAATTTTTTTTCGAAATCAAATTGAGAGGCATTTGGAGCCATTTAAAAATATCACACTTGACTGTAATTGTTTTTACTATTCATGACTCTGTTGTGATTCGCATTTTTAATTTTAAAAGATCGTAAGAAAACTGCTTATAAGACTTTTAAGTAACAGGTTTGACTTTAGAAAAAACAAGTCACAGAAAATACCCTTATAACTTTAGAAAGTCTAGTCGTAAAATGGATATCATAAGACTTTCAAGGCATTCAACTAAGGTGAATAGCATAGACAAAGTCAAAATAAATTGTCATGGAGACTTTTATGTGATTTCATAAGACAGAATAACATCATGCAAAGTCACATTATGACCACCTTGGGCAATTCAAAACCATCCCATCTGTGACTGTGACCATTTTTGACATTTTTTATGACATTTTTTTACGTCACTGTGATATTCTGCATTGTTTTTGTTTTCCTAGAGAAAAAAAAAATCTGTAGAAAATTTGAAGCTCTTTAGAAAAAAAAAATTACTTTTTATTTTCTGCAGAAAATATTCAGTAGAAATTCTTCAGTAGAAATTGCCGCTTCGGTTTCAAATAAAATTCAATGATCATTTTTTAATAATGGAGATGTGGGTTAGTTTCAAAGAAATTTACCATAATGAGCACACCTATTTTCTAGTCAGAATAACTATGAATTGTAAGTATTGTAAGTATATTAGGATAGGTTAATTATTGGTGAAGTCATAGCTCAGGGACGATGATGTTTTCATAAATAAAGTTAAACTACTTGCTGCCTATTTTGTAACTTTAGAAGTATTTAACTAATTATTTAAAGTATAATTCTGTTATTTTTTTTAGGGATGAATGGAAAGTTCCCTCTTGATAACTGAACCATACTATCACGTTGCCTGCGAATTTAAAATTTTTCGCGTACTAGTTGGCCAAAACTATTTTAATGCACTTATAGGTAGTTTTATCCTCTCTGAATAAATTTTAACCCGTAAACAGTCGGTAATCTATAAAAATACCATTAGGTTTCCGAGATATTAAAGTATAACGGGGACTAAATTGTAACCTTGTCGACTTTCTAGAAAGTATCCGTTAAATCATACAACCAGCGAACTTTGGGCGGTTAGAGGATTCAAACACTTAAAATAGCCATGCGGTCATTGCAAATGTTTTCATGGAACCTATCTGAAACTATACTATCAGACTAGGCTTATATTTTCGCCTATTATTCAACCTAGATAATACAACTGGATAGTTGGGTCGTATCGAAGTCCCTTGGTTCGAAATCTTTAATAAATCTTTATGTCTGAGGCAAAAGTATTTGTTTTCTGACCGAGATTTTAAGCATAATGCGAATAAAATAATTTTTTTTAAGAAAGTTGTAAGGATCTCAATGTATTTGCTGTAAAGTATAAACATACATATTTAGATACTGCTATACAAATAAGAATTTACTAGAAATATAATGTACTGTGGTAAGATGAGAATTGTGGATAAGAGCATGTGAGGTGATTAAATTCAGTACAAAACTAATCTTTGAATTTTAAGAAAGACCATTAAATTTTGATCTTTTTAGAATGGCATGCTATACATTTAAGTTTAGTCAGTTATGCAGAAAGTTCTAATCAATGGGGAAAAAAACCTGCTTATTAGATGACCGTTCCAGTAATAGGTAAATTTTTCTTAAATTGAACTAAATACCTTAATGTGTATTTTAATAGTATATATAAGTTTAATTTGAGTTAAAAGAACTAAGTTTTAAAAGGTAATTACACTTTGAAAATGCGTTAGTTTATTGCAGGAAAAATGTTAGTGGAACTTTTAATAATTCCCTTAAATGCTATTTAACAAGAATGCAAAAACTCTTCCGATGAAATCCTAAATTATAAATTTAAAAGAAGATTGAATATTGCAGAGAAATGTCTGGATTAATTAAACGCATTTCCTTGTCAGGAATAAGAAAACAAAATTTATGAAATATATATTTAAAGTACAGATATTGTAGACTTTTACAAAATAAGCTATCGATTATACACAATAAAGAATGTGCCGATTAATTTAAAATAAGCATAAAGCTGCTTATTTTAAATTAATCGGATTAAATAAACAGATTTAATTTGGAGTAAGTTTTGCGTAATTACTGAAAAAATTTTACAAGCTCTTTTAATAAATAAAATTTAAATTGATACGGAATTTTGAGCAATGTTTTTACTATACACTGAAATTTACTGAAGTCTGCGTGATATGAGGTATATATCTGCCATAGAACCTTGCAAGTATGAACCGGAAGTTTCGTCACTGCCGGGAGAATGTGAAGCAAGAATTGAGAGTGGTAGACGGCCGTTCTGCTTCCTTTTACTGTTTCACACTCTTTCAGCCGTTTCAGAGCTTCTCGATTCGTTCATGCAAGCTTCTGTAGTAGAGCAGTATATCCTCTTACTCTGTAGAAAGCTTCTGGTAAATCTCGGTACCATTAGTTACCGCAGACAGCATTTGAATATTAGCAGTTTTCAGTTTAACTATTGCTTTCATATTAAACATTGCGATTGTTACAAATAGTTTATAGGTTCTACGCTTTTACGCTGAACTTAATAGATTTCATTTATAGGATGCTAAATTTTTTAATTTGGAATTTCTAGTTCAAAAATTTAACTTCAAGATAAAACACTTTAAACCTAAATTAAATACTAATTTACTAACAAAAATGGCACATTTTATTTAGCCTGAGCTGGTGTAAATGCTTTGTATTTAGCAATTTACTCATACATACGAGTTCTCTTAAAACACAGTATAAATTTTTATAATTAAAATCTAGTTTCTGTAACCTGCAAAATTGCTTCAAATCTATATAGTTGATTAATTTGCTGTGAAAATTTAAGTTATATTAATTTATTGCGACTTTTGTTTCTGTACTTTTATGCATAATTTTATATCATTTTATTGTCAATTTTGAAATAAACTATGCATTCATCCGCTATTGTAAGAGCCCAGATGCAAAACCATAACACTGCTGCCTAAAAGAAAGGTGTTTTTTACCAAACATGTAAACAAAGATAATTAAACTAATAAATTTTTAAAGAATATTCATAATAGTAACGAACTTGTGCTTAACTGCTTTTCGAGATGGTAGTTAAGATTTGCACCTGGACATTTGTGAATGATATAAACTGTAATAGAAATGGTTATTTTCCAGATCATATGTTGTAACAGTTTGTTTTAAGTAAATATTTAAACAATCTCTTGTACAAATACATTGTTTAATTAAATGTCAACAAAAACTCATGTAAATATCTTGAATAAATTTATAATTTTGAAATTATTTTTAGTGTTATTGTTCAAAATTACTTCTATATAGTAGATTTCGATTTTTAAAAGCCGTTCAAATAGTATATAAACGAGTTTGCGGAAGTTTCGCACTCCGTCCTCTTGTTAGCAAAACAAGAATTGCACTTCCATCGCCTATGTAGGAAAGTATAAAGCTTCTTTTCACTAACTTGAAACTAAAATACTTGAGTGAGAAATCAGCTTCAAATTAAAATGATGCAAGTTAGCAAAACAAAAGTGTTAAATTTTATAAAGTTTCTTGTTTAATATTCTTTAGGAATCTTGTTTTTACTTTCAGTGGTTAAGTTTTCATCTCTGGAAAAAAGAAATTTACTCCTATTCTTTATTTCTTAACTTTGCAGTTGGAAAACTTCGTTTCAAATTTAATTTTTAGAAGTTTTGAAAATGTGGTTTTAATGTAATACGTAAGCATTGCTCTTACTCCCTACCCTTGTCGGCAAAATAATCTCAAACCTCTCTGTTTTGTTTTGTAATATTTGAATGAACTCCAATAGTAAATAAAATTTGACAATTGAACTACTCTTTAAATGCAGCCTTCATGAAAGTCTAAAACAAATTTTGCATTAAATGTTCATGCTTTCCAGCACATACTGATAAAATATTCGTTTGGCGCATCGTGCTTTTTTTGTGGGGTTTCGCCCATAAAATCTACCTTCAATTTATAGCGATACTTACTTCAATGCGGGAGTGCAACGTAGATCTACCTCCTCGGGGTGTACTCCGGGCAACGCTCTGCGGCTAAATGATCTACAGCCTTCGGCAATCACTTGCAATGAAACTTGATCTTACAGTGGAATGCGGGTGGATTATCCCAGCCCAAAAAACTCCAGATCCAACGATCAATCTCTAAAATCTGGAAAGAAATTGGGCAGGGACCACCTGCTTCTATGTGGGGCCCTTCATGGACACACTGAGTCCTCAAGATATTGGAAAGCAAGAGAACTTTTAAGGCAATGACTTCGGTCTTCTTTCTTTGTTATCCTATGTACATTTGTATTTGTCATTTATTTCATCTTTCTATTTGTACTGTTTTGCCTTGCCATTGAAAATGAGAAAAAAAAACTTTAATGCATATTATACGCTATCCATATTACGAAAATATTGACAAATGCAAAATAAATTGGTTAAATTGGAAAAATATATCTGAACTGGTATTTTTTAAGTACATTTTGATAGGCATAGGTTCATCAAATACGAGAATTTCGCCTACAATGATATTGAATACGAAAAAGTCACTATCATTATTTGTAACTATAATTATCGACGTGCGGAATATCAAGAGATTGGCAGAGAGTGCTATCCTGCCTCTTCATCACACAATTCTTTCGAATGATCCATTTCCTTTTGTGAGAAGTCCCTGCTTCGCAACTGTTAACTGGACGCAATAGTATTTTTAGGTTCAACGTAAGACTTGGCTGATAGGGGTTGGTCGATGGTAGGTAAACAGAAAGATATCTTTGAGGATCTGTATGATCTACACTCTTTCTCTTGTTAGAAGCTGAGTGGTAAAAGTAAAATTCAGTGTTTTTTTTATCTTTAGAGAGACAAATCACAACTACCCATACAACTTTAGAACGAAAAGTCTTGAAATGATTCTCATGCGACTTAAAAGGGATCAAAAATGCAACAATTTCTGACTGACTTTAGTCCCAGTGAAGTAATTGCGACTAACAAGTGACAAAAGTCATAATAAATGGTAATGAAGAATTTTATGGGATTCCCCACGACATCAGTCAACTTATTTCCTCCTAGGAACAATTCAAAACTGTCATACTTGTGACTGCTGTGACCTTCTTTACTTTTTATGACGTCGCTTTGAAAATCTGTGCTATCTGGGTAAAGAAGCTGCCTTATGCGCAAATTGACTTGTTGAGTATTCTGAGCTGCTTACTTATATAAAGAGGTGCAGAGGTTTCACTTTTTGATGCGATTACTCTTCATTGTATCTCTAAAATACATTGAAATCTGGATTTAAAAATGCTGAAAACACTGTAGGTCGAAATTGGACTTTCCAAATTCGTAACCACCAGATAGGGTTTGGTTTCATCAAGGCAACATGAATAGTATCAGAACTAGACTTTAATTTAGATACAAATTCTTCCTATATATTTTGTTTCATTTGAATTTAACATATTTTTAAGATCATCGGTGGCATTTATTGAAGTATATGTCTTAAAAAGGTTTTTGAATAACAGATTAAATATTAATTGAATTTCGATTGAATATATGATTAAATAGATTTGAATTTTGAAAATTTCTGATTATTTTATAAATCTTGTCGGGCAAAACATTTGTAATTCTATAAAAGATTGATCTATGCAAAGTAATGAAAAATCAAGAACAAAGAGTAAAAATGATCAAATTTGGTAAAAGATAATGGCTTTCATGTTAAAATTTTTATTTATTATTTGCGAAATGGAAATCTATTTCACTCTAAAAATTCTTTTAAAAAAATTTGCTATAGCCATGTGTTAAATACGTTATGAACTTCAACCAGTAATCATCCTACATAGCTGCCAATTCTTCCGATTTTTACAGAAGATTTAATTTTGGCACTTAAGTGTTGCAAAACGTTTGCTTCTCCATCGCATTCATGGATTTATAAATTTTATTAAGAATGGTTTTAATCTCTACATAGATGAGTTTAAACATTTATATAAATGCATTTAAATAGATAAACATTGATAAACGTTGAAATAAAGGCAAATTATAAAAATATTTTTGCATGGTATTGAATTTTTATTTTATTACCTCTTGAAAAAAAAACAGTTTTAGGAAGACCAAAAGTTGGTAGATTTATTTTTGCATTAGAGATTTTAATATTAAAATGCTTTGTTCAGATTCAAAATACTTAATAACATTTCAAGAAAAAATTTAAGCTTGTATTAAATTTTTTTTTAAAACGAAATTATACAGCAGAGTTTCTTCGGCCTTTAAAAGAAAGTAAAAAGTGGTGTAGGAATTCTTAAGTCGAAGTTACAAAACTCTATACCTGCCAACTTTTATGGTCTTTAAAAAGTTCTCGACTTGTGGTAGTGAAATATTTATTGGAGTATCTTGTGGACATATACTTAATTCACTTCTCACCATAACTTATAACACTATAAGATAATTAGCCGGTATTCCTTATGGATCTTCAAACCATAGCTGCCAACAACTAAGCATTGTTCGTAGTAATTCATTTAAAATGGTGAGGAATTTTGTAAATTTTTTAATTCTTGGACTCATAAAGTTAATGATTTCGACTTCCTCTAAATACAAATAAATCTTATATAGAATAGAAAATAATAGAAGGGGAAATGATTGTATGCCATAGAAATTATGAAACGTTAATTTTATCTACGATAGCAGAAATGCAGACTCGCTCCACTTAACAAAAAAAAAAGTTTCTAATGGTAAGAAAATTTAAAATTAAAGTTTCATATGAAATGCAACTTTATGACAGGTATCTCGTGGTGACGCTTTTGAAAAGTGGGCGTAACTACCCCTTTTTCAAGTTTTACTGTTTAATTCACAACCAATTTATTAAAACTTCAGCAGAACGCGGAGAAATTACCACTGTAATTATAGTCCAACAAGGCTTTCACTGCCACTTAGGAAATTCTTCCACCGAAAATGTTAAAGTTGGCAGGTGTGGTTTATATATTATGGTAGGAAGAATAGTAATAAATCAAACTTGTTAAAACTAGAATCAAGTTTAAACGCGAAAAGTTTTCTACCACATTCATGGCCAAGCACACAAAGCTGTCTCTATATGAAAAACTACTATCTGAAAGAAGTGGCAATACATGTTTGTTTATACCCATACCTGGCAACTACTACGCTTTTGTAAAATATTTTATAGAGTGGTAGACATTTAAGAAACTAAGCTTTCAGAATTTTTTGTAATTTTATCAACCTTTTAAAAGCCTCACCTTGGTATAGCTGGAAAAATGTGGTGTTGTATTTGAACTTTTAAATCATTTATATGTAGTAGTGCAGAAAATATGTTTAAATTAATAAAAAATAATACCTTTGAGCATTTACTTATCCACTATTAGAATAAATTTTTAGAAAAAGCGTAGAAAGTTGCCAGGTCCTTATACCAATGTTTTTTTCTCTTACTTTAACCTTATAAGAGCAATATGACTTGCTTCAGACTTATTTATATTATTATAATATTATGGTAGCCCGAACTTCCTTGTTCCTGCTAGATAAATCCTAGCAATAAACTAATTGTTCAATATCTCTTTTTCAAAGAAGAATTGTTCTTTTAAAAAGACGTTAGATAAAAGTGGGCTAATTACAAAAATAAATTTTTCAAGAAATGTAGAACAGGTGGCAAGCACGCATTTATTTCCATCAATTTTTTTCTTAAAATTAAAAATTAATTGTTGCTCACTTTAAGAATAGACACATTTATTTAAATATATTAAGTGTGTGTGCGTACATATATACTGGTGAATACACAGTTTTTAGGATACACCTTATTTTTCCATGATTTCCCATCACTTTTCAACTCTTTAAAGGACTTTGCGAATCTTGTGCAAGTTTGAAATAAATAGGATTTGAAAGATGTGAAAATTGATCGACATAGAGGCAGACCAACTCCTCCTAGAAGACGAAAGGCCTCAGCACAGATCAATTTAGTAGTCCGATGTAAGGAACTTAAACTGCGCAGTGGATAAAAAATAAGAAAGATGTCACTAATTTTGGACTACTAAGCTGCGCAGTGGTGGATAATACGAAATATGTCATTACGTTTGGACTACTAAAGGATAGAATGTCATATTTATTTTAACCCATGCTAAGGCCTGTTTTTTTCTAGGAGGTGTAGGGAAGATCCTATTGGGAAAGGGACACAGTTGGCGAAAATTTCTATCGGCGTTGAAGGAGCACTCTCGACAATCACCAAACAGCTGTGCGCTCAAGTTTTTGTTTTGTTTTCGGTATAGTATCTATCATTCACCAAGTTAGATATGGATGCGACATTTCATAGTTTCAATAAAGCGGATCTTCTTAAAAATTTCTCAAATGTCATTAACCAAAATGATGGGAAAATAATGGAAATCCACTCATCGATAAGTCATATAATGACATCCAAGCTTGGATTGACTCATTCAGCATTAATAGCAGTACGTCATGGATTTTACGTAGATCTCGCCCAAATGAGGCAAAAAAAAATTTATTTGCAGGTACGTGTTCTTTAACTGTATTATAATTTTTACTATTCATATTTGAATATCATCATCATAGTTGGCCAGACAGCTCAATGCGGGCTAATGCTTTCCTCTGAAGATATCTCCATAATGACTTCCGATTTATCTTTGATCTACAATTTTTTTCATTAATTGCAAGGAAATCAGACTCCAGTGAGTCAGCCCATCTCAACCACGGCCTTCCCTGCCTTCTCGTCCCAGTGGGTTTAAAAAGCAGCAACTTTTTTATCGTTTTGCCATCACTCATTTGAATCACGTGGGCTATCCAATATGAATACAGAATGAATGAATTTATATTCACATTTGAATAATTTGTTACTAAATTGAGCTTTTCCTATCCTTTTAGAAAAGACTATGTGTGTCAGCACAACAGTCACAATAAAAGTTTTCCTGCTAATAGAAGGACCAAAGACTGCCAGTGCTCTGCATATGGCCATCAAGCTACCAACTGCATTCACAAAAAGAAAAGATAAATTTGTGAAGGTAAATTATTATTAATTTACTAAATTAATGAAATGCATTAAATGAAATATAAGGCGTATTTTTTTGTAATGGTGCAGGCATAATCATTTGTCTGTGCTAACTACATAATTTGTCTGTGCTAACTGTGCGTAATAAAACTAAGATATAAGATATATTTTATTACCTCCATAACCACTTCAATATTTTCATAACTTTCATTAAATGTATTTCGAGAAGTGAACTCCTTTTCCTACTCACCCACTCAATTAAAATTAATAATTTCGTAATAACTTTTAATCCTTAGGAATGAAACGATTATTAAAATAATGTTAAAGATTGTTTACTTAGAAGATTTAAATTTTTTTATTGTCTGGAAGAGACTTTGTTTCCAATTCTATATTGATTAATTAAATTAATGATTCTGCTCGATCACCATTTACAATTTTTTTTGAAAATTTTATTTAATTTTCAGTTATCATGAAAATCTTTAAATATTTTTGGACGCAGAGATTATTTAGCAATAATGCGAAAAGTTAATATTTATAAATGCTTAAGAAAATTTTTAGCAGCTTTTTGGTGCTAATTATTTTCGTTGAAGCGTTCATTATGCATAATTTCAAAATAATGTTTGTAAAATTCATTGAAAAATTGAGTATTACATTTTAAAATGAAAGCAGAGTTTATTTAATAATTATTTTATTTTAAAATTGTAAAACGGTAGATAAATAACTCCGTCATAAAGTTTTACAAAATACGACAATATTATTCGACTGCTTTATAATGAAAGAATAACAATTTTAGTTTTAAATATTTTGTGGAAAAGAAAAAAAAAGAAATATTTTCCTATCATTAGTATTATTGATTAGAGAATCTTTTATTTTTAAATATAAAGTCAATTTTATTCACTTTTAAATAAAAATGCATTTTGCTCAGAAAAAAAAATGACTTGAATTCTGTCATGTTTTTGGATTTTGTCAATAGAAATTCCCTAAGTATTACAACAAAAACTTTTTAATTTCTAATCAAAATTTCCCTTATTATAATTTTGTGTAAATAATTATTAATAATAACATCAATGACTATTTACAACGAGGGATCAATTGAGAATATCAAATTTTAGTGAACTGTTTCCGCAATCGGATTAATAATTTTTTTTCATTATTTCCAAATAGAGAAAAAGTCTACTACAATTAAATTTTCAATAATACTTTTAAATTTCTAACCAAACTTTCCTTTAATATAATTTTGTGTAAATAATTATTAATAATAACATCAATGACTATTTACAATGAGGGATCAATTGAGAATATCAAATTTTAGTGAACTGTTTCCGCAATCGGATTAATAATTTTTTTTCATTATTTCCAAATAGAGAAAAAGTCTACTACAATTAAATTTTCAATAATACTTTAAAATTTCTAACCAAACTTTCCTTTAATATAATTTTGTGTAAATAATTATTAATAATAACATCAATGACTATTTACAATGAGGGATCAATTGAGAATATCAAATTTTAGTGAACTGTTTCCGCAATCGGATTAATAATTTTTTTTCATTATTTCCAAATAGAGAAAAAGTCTACTACAATTAAATTTTCAATAATACTTTAAAATTTCTAACCAAACTTTCCTTTAATATAATTTTGTGTAAATAATTATTAATAATAACATCAATGACTATTTACAATGAGGGATCAATTGAGAATATCAAATTTTAGTGAACTGTTTCCGCAATCGGATTAATAATTTTTTTTCATTATTTCCAAATAGAGAAAAAGTCTACTACAATTAAATTTTCAATAATACTTTAAAATTTCTAACCAAACTTTCCTTTAATATAATTTTGTGTTAATAATTATTAATAATAACATAAATGACTATTAAAGCTATGAAATTAATTGAGAAAGTCAAATTTTAGTGAGTTAACTGTTTACGCAATCAGATTAATAATTTTTTTTTCATAATTTACAAATAGAGAGAAAGTCCACTACAGTTTAAAAGTGAAGAGAAAAATAAAGTAGAGAATGTATTTAGAAATTAAGAACTACCCGAAGGAGGTTGAAGTAATGGCTTTAAAATCGAAATTTCAGAAGGAAAAAAATTTTTAAATTTAGTGTGATCAAATTTTAGTAAAACTATATCTTTTTATTCATATAATTGATTATTTTTATAATTTTCGGATAATCAGAAACTTGAAACATACAATATATATATTAATTTTCCTAATGGCAGGTACTGAGCGATCAAGTTCTTCACCTCGGAAAATGCCATGAGTGTTGCTTATTTAACGTTCCCTAGAGCCCAGAGCGGGAGCAGCCATTAGCTTCGCAGTCAGGCACGCTAACCGTTCGGCCACCTGGCCGGTGAAACGAGCAATATTAAGATCATTTACTCGCTTGTCTGATTTTAATAGTTTACTGTAAATTCTAAAGGTAATTAACATTGGAAATTTTTTGAGAATTATTTTAATATTCTAGGCTCAACGAAGATGCCATAAGAAATTTAGCCCGTACCGCTACCAACCACACCATGACTCACATACATCTACTGCGAATATTTAGCTTAAAGCACATCCCCCCGGTTAATCAACAAAAATTATTTTGTGGGCCCCCTAATTGGTCTATAAAAATTCCCTTTGGTACGATTGTTCGGTTTATTAAACCCTAGTTTCAGGCTGAATTTGAAAATTATGGGTTAATATTAAAAGGAAATGCGGGTTGTGATGTGTGCGTGCCTCCGGAGACGATTCTTAACCCTTTTTCAGTTATTATTTGCTCTTTAACAAAGAAAGAAGCTTATTTTTTATATTCAGAACATTTTCTTTACGTTAGAGAATCGAAAAAGATGTTAAAAAATAACATAAAATAAATAAAAAAATATTGTTCGAAATTTTTCCGTTTTTTCGTTATTATTCGCCGTTTACCAAAGCAAAAACAATAATTTTTATATATATAACACTTTATTCAAGTAAAAATATCGAAAAAGATGTCAAAAAATAATGTAGAATAAAAAAAATGAAAAAAAAGCGAATTTTTAAAATTGTCCCTTGCAGGGTATCGAACCAAGTACCACCAGGCTTACAAACCTAAGTTGCACGAGGCGCTACCAACCGCACCACGACTCACACGCTGCCCCTGTGACTATATAGCTTAACGCACCTACTCCCGGTTAGTCAACAAAATCTATTTTGGCCCATTGTGGACCCCCTAATTGGTCTATAAGAATTTACTTTGGTACGATTGTTCGGTGGATTAAGCCGTAATTTCGGTCCGAATTAAAAAATTATAGGTTATTATTAAAGCCAGCTACTGGATGTGACGAGTGTTTGCCTGCGGAGATGATATGTTGGATTATGATGAGAATAAAATAAAAATTGCCAAGATATAAAAGCTTGTATGCTCAACTCGCAATTTGGGGTAGTGGTAATTGCATATAATTAAGCACTGAGAGCAATTTATTAAAAAATTATTTATTACTAAACTAAAATTGATGATCTGACCATTATATGATATTTACAATGATAATTCACCCTCATACGCCCTTCTATTTCCTGACATCAAACTCAACTGATTATTATTGACCTGCAGATGTTGTGTCTGACTGCAGCTTTGGCTGGAGTCTTCGCCTAATGACGACAAGCTCGTAGGTCTTTTTATTGTAATTTTTGCTGACGATTTTGCTGCTAGAAATGTTATTATTATAGTTTCATATTATTATAGGTATAATATTATTATTAATATTTATGATGGTGAGCTCTTAGAATTCCTTAGTTATGTATCAATTATTGAGAAAGGAAGTCTCAATATTTTGAGTGATTTTAAAGCGTGCATTTGATTGCACAGGTAAAGTTTTCCCTAATGAATCGAATGACTCATAAATCTCATAAACTCATAAATCGAATGACAAGGCTGATGTTTAAATAAGACCAAGAAATTCATCTTACAATTTCTTTTTCATTTCAATAAGTTAGAGTTCCTTTTTCTGTAATTTATCTTCGAAACTAGCAAATATTAATAAATGGTGTATACACTAATTGTCTAAATTTACAAGTTATTTATTGTCTTGTTATTAATTGAGATAGTTTTTCGAAAATTTATGCTTTTAATTTAACAATAGTATTAGTATTGCATACCAAACTTTAAAGGAAAAGAAAAATTTAAAGTTGGGAATAAAAGTAGCTTGTTAAAGGATGCTTTTTGCTTAAGTTTTATTTAAAGAAAACTAACTTAAAATTGATAAAAAAAAACTTTTTTTTTCTTGAAAATAATTTTTAATTAACTTGTAATATCATTTAAATTATAGGAGTTGCCTTTATAGGGTTCGAAATTGAGCATATATCTACCTATCATTACTTACTTTGAACGTATCATAAACTTGCTTTTTAGATTTGATTACACGACCCTGTTATTCAAATTAAATGGATTCAGTTCAGTATCTTTTTAGGGTTACAACAACTTATAACCATATAAAGATTCTAGGTACCAATATTATTATCCCTACATTTAATTTAATAAATCCTCACACATTTCCTTTCATATGTCTATTTTTAACTATTTCAACAGATTAATTTTAAGGAACATTCATCACCAGTTCTAGGCTAAGCGTTTCATTATTGATCAATACTTCTCTTTTAAAGTCAAAATATAATACGCTTTGCCCAATCCTCTGACAGAACACACAACTCCTTTTTGCATAATTGTATCGAGCCGATTTTTAAGGTAAATGACAACCTCGAAATATTAATTGTGTGAAAAAATAATTTTACTTTTCATATATTTTTTTAAAAAATTCCTATGCCCATCTGCGTTAACATTTCGTCAATTCAGGCATTTACAGAGCAGATATATTGGCCACTCTTTCAGGGGTACCATATAACAGTAAGGACAGATAGTACAGAGAATGAAAGAACATTCATACCTTGGCCGGGATTCGAATCCTGAACCTTTCCGATGCAAGGCCAGTTCCCTGAACCCTATACACTCCGGTTTCATATATAAACCCCTTTGTTCTTTGTTGCATAAATTTTTCGATATCTTGCCTCTACTCAAAATGAAACGGTAAAAGGTGAAATTGTTAATTTTTTATTATCAACATCCACATAATAAAATTATGATTTGTTATTTTAAAATTATTTCACTTTTTAATCACGGCATTTACTAAATTTGTAGAATCTGAGTGCATATTTTTCTACAGCAATTAAAAACAATCCTCTGAGAAGAGTCTTCAGTATTCAATAAGAATTGAATGTAAAACTAATATTCTTTTTACCTTTTTTTACTGACTCTTTCTGGAACAAAATGAAAAGTACTGAATTTTTGAAAAGAATAATTCTTTAACTTCAATTCTCAATTTGAAAAATAGAAATTAACCGATTATTTACCCTTTCTCTATCACTGCTTTACTACTTTTTCCGCGATTTGCATGTTATTCAATCAATCAAAGGTGGAAACATTCATATCCAAAATTCTTGTTCATACTAAAAAATGTAACTTTATTCCTTACTAGAAATCATGTTAAAAACTTAGAAGCCTGTTTTTCTTAAATTTCAACTTTTTGTTGTCAAGCTAAATGGAATATACAGGGCTCCTAAGACCGTGGGCCGTAGTATTCTAATGGTTAGGGAATCGAACCCCGGTCTGGAGGCGTCGAGGAATTTTTTAACCGAGTACATGCGATAAAAGGGCTCATAAAATCTGTGGAATTGGAAGTCCTGCGGTCGGTCGTTGATCAGTGCCATTCAGGGTTCTGGAGAAAATTTATCTTCCCTTCGGATGCATGTCTAAATTGAGGGTTGTTGTTGTTGTAGTTTATTTACGTCGCACTACAGCTGCACAATGGGCTATTGGCGACGATCTGGGAAACATCCCTGAGGATGATCCGAAGACATACCATCACAATTTTGATCCTCTGCAGAGGAGATGGCACCCCCGCTTCGGTAACCCGACGACCTGCATGCGAAGTCGATCACTTTACGGTAGAACAGTCTAACGAGGACCAATACCGCACACCCTCAGTCCCCAAGCAGGCTGATCCAAGTCTTCACCCACTCGCTCACTGACCGCAGCCAGTGATGCTTGACTTCGGTGATCTGCTGGGAACAGTGTCTTAACGATCAGTCCACTGCGGGACGTCTAAATTGAGGGAGTGGTTTTACAAATTGTGATGGGCATGCCTTTAGATCATCCTCAGAGATGCTTCCCAGACAGTCGAAAAGAGCCTAGTGCTAGTACAGTACGTCCAACAGTGGACTGATTGTTAAGACACGGTTCCCAGCAGATCACCGAAGTCAGGCATCACTGGCTACGGTCAGTGTGCGGGTGGGTGACCACTTGGATCAGTCTACGTAGGGACCGAGGGTGTGCGGTATTGGTCCTCGTTGAACTGTTCTACCGTAAAGTGCTCGACTTCGCATGCAGGTCGTCGAGCTACCGAAGCGGGGGTGCAATCCCCTTTGCAGAGGATCAAAATTGTGATGGCATGTCTTCGGATCATCCTCAGGGATGTTTCCCAGACCGTCGCCAATAGCCCATTTTGCAGCTCTAGTGCGACTTAAATTAACTACAACAACAACAACAGGTACAGTACCTAAAGCCGACTGACTGTATAAAGAAAACTTACAACTGGGAAATGGTTAATGTTAGAAAAAAAGTTCTGGCAATAAATTTCTAGGATAAATCATTACTTATGAGTTGAACTTTGGAAGGAAAATGTATGCTTTGTCTCATGAACAGCAAAAATTATTGTTTTAGTGTGATAGATTTTAGAAACTTAAGTTTTATTTTAGGATACCCTATATTATTGGAAAAGCATCATGAGTTTTTTTCCTCATTTTGTGATTAATCATATAAATTTCAATGTTTCTAAAATTATGAAATAAATGGGTTTGAACTTCAAATATTTTTCTTTTGATTTT
Organism: Parasteatoda tepidariorum; assembly: GCF_982258835.1. Lineage (NCBI taxonomy): Eukaryota > Metazoa > Arthropoda > Arachnida > Araneae > Theridiidae > Parasteatoda > Parasteatoda tepidariorum. The sequence continues at coordinate 51,863,661 of NC_141766.1, forward strand.
TTTAATTAACATTTTAGCAAATTTAAGGCTAGTCTGCATTTTAATCCTTTAATTTGTGTTATTTTATCAATTGATTGATTAATCTAAAATATAAATGGCTGATCTTTTATTTGAGTAACTATTTTTTTTCTCACATTGTGCAATTTCAAAAATGCTGCTTTTCAATTTGGTTCAATGCCAGCTGTTTTCTCCCAGATCGAAATAAGTTGAATTGTCCTGCAATTGAGGAAAGCTAATGATTCTTTACTCTGAGCCCATTTGTCTTAAACTTAAAGTTGCCCGAGATAGGATTTTTCATGAGTCTATTTTTTTTTCTTTTTGTAAAAAATGAAATGTGTAAGACAGTTCATATTATTAAACTTTATCTTACATTTTTAAGGTTACCAATACGATTTCAAAGCTTATTTACATGAATTTCCAAATTAAACTTTAAACACTTTCAAGCCACCCCATAGACTGCTGAACTCAAACTGTCTTTTATTTTAACTTTTTATTCTATTTCATGATGCATAGGATATGGCCTTTCTGCGCGGCCCAGGTGCCCAATTTTTTATAAATAAAGAAAGAATAACACTTTCAGATTAGCATTTTTTATGCAGATTTTGATATACAAATTTTTTGAGTCATGGTGTTCTATTTATGCACAGTAAAAATGTTACAAGCAGCTTTTGCGTCTTTAAAGGGAAAAAGAAGGTTGTTTTGAAAATATTTATTTTACTCAATTTAACATTTCATATTTAATAATCTGAAAATATTCATAAATTGACTTATAAAAAAATTAAAAATTGATTTCAGTAGAATAAAACATCCTCTATAAAATGATATAAACACTGTATCGAAAATATTTAAGGACATGCGGGGAGTTAAAATGTAAAAAAGAAAAAAAATCTGCGGATCTGTGGGAACTGAGTCCTCTGCACAATGCTTTTCATGATCTTTTAAATTAAAGTATTGTTCAAAATGAAAAATTCTCTGTTTTTTAAATTAATTCCGCATAAAAAAAACTACTTACACGAGTTAAATTTTACGATTTAAAGAAAATTAATAGAAAATAATGTTTAAAATAAAAGACAATGCGGAAAAAATTTTTTCAAGCGTAAAATTTGATATTATCTTTAAAACCTTAGATGAGTTTTTATAAATTCTATCTATAATATAATTTAGTATTTATCTATAATAAAATTTAGTAACTTTTGTCTGATTCAGGAATAGAACGTTTCAAACAAATCTGATTTGAGCTTTAATTCTAAATCATTTCATAACTTAGCATGGACTTATTTTAATAAATTTAAAAATTCCTATTGTCACTCATTCACAGAAACTTCTTATTCAATATCTAAAAATATCCTCAAATATATATAAATATCAACTATATTATTCAGAGGGTCACAATAGGAGACCTCAGATTCATCACTCTCGGGAATTTCACTAAAAGAATTACATTCAATGCTCTTATAACCAAGGAATTTCCTTTATTTCATAATGGACGAATTCCATTTTTTTCATAAAAATAAAACATTAAGAAAAATTTTATTACGAAATTTTTTTTTATAACAAATAAATTCTATTTTTATACTTATTTTTCTAACAAAAAATTTTTAACTCTAAAAATTACTGTATTTTTTATATATAAGGAATTATAACTAAAGAATTCTTATTTTCTTAGGTCCGATTCTATTTTAAGCAAAATAAAGTTTTTCTTCATTGAATACGGCAGCCGAGTTAAACCCGGTTAGACTTCAAAATGACCTTATAACACTTTAAAACACCTTAATAACATTTTATCTAATAATTAGATTTTCACGCATTAAGATGTAATCTAAATGTTTCGGGAGAAGGATTTGTTATACTAAAATATGCTGAACTATTTTAATCTGCCTAAATTATTGGGACCATATTTTCTAGATAGCGGTTACTCCATATTTTTGTATCAAGAATTAAAAATCTGTCGAAATAAATTTAAAAACGAGTTACCTACAAATGAAAAAAGTAAATTCTTTCTTTAATCATTTATACTTGTGGAATAAAGAAACGCTCATGCTTTTAAAAACTTTGTGGGTAAACAACTGGTAGATAGTCATCCTCCTAAAATATAATTTTTTCCTTTTCCTTAAACTATGTTTTTCAGTTTTAAAATTTACTTCCAACCGTCTACATCACTAATCTAGCAAAAACTTCATTAAAAGGTTGTTTTTTTTCACGGAATAGTACCATTGATTTTATATTTTACAGCATTGCGATCTTAGAAAGTGGATCAAGTAAAACTGTTAAAAGGTGGAGCAATTGTATTTTTTAACTCTAACATTTTTGTTAATTCGTAATCACCCGATTCACTTTAGTGTTTTAGATTTAATGCTAATAAAATGTTGAAGAAAGCTCTGTAACAAACGTAAGTTCATTTTTTTTAATACGTAACTGTCACTTTTGTCAATGATTGCGATTTCAAAAGATTTTATATATATATATATATATATATATATATATATATATATATATACACACACACATCGAAGAGCCATTACATTATGACCACCCTGCTAATAACATGTAGGACCACCTTTAGCCCTCAAAACTGCTAGCACCCGCCGTGACATTGATTCCACAAGGTGCTGATAGGTAGTCTGAGGTATCCGGTATCAAGCGCTCACCAACTGGTCCTGCAATTTCCTCACATTGTGAGGGGGTAGCGTGGCAGCACGAATTTGGTTTTCCAAGTAGGACCACAAATGCTCTATTGGATTAAGGTCAGGTGAATTTGGGGCCAAGACGTGACTGGAAAGTCACTAGAATGTTCCTCGACGATTCGACCCTTATGACATGGTGCATTATCCTGTCGGTAAACACCATCTCCCGCAGGAAAAACTGTTGCCATGAACGGGTGAACCTGGTCTGCAACTATGTTCAAGTAGCTTACAGACGTCAGGGATTGTTCTATTAGGATTATGGGTCCTAATGTGCCCCATGAAAACATTGTTTCTGGGCGAGCCCATTGTTATAGATGGAGGGTGGTCATAATGTAATGGCTCTTCGGTGTATATATATATATATATATATATATATATATATATATATATATATATATATATATATATATATATATATATATATATATATATATATATATATATATATATATATATATATATATATTTATATATATATATATATATATATATACATATATATATATATATATATATATATATATATATATATATATATATATATATATATATATATATATATATATATACAGGTGGTTATCAAAATAATGGAAACACCCTAAATTTTTAAGGAATTCTTTATTAATATGGCGTAGGACCGCCTTTGGCATGTAAAACCGCTTGGATTCGCCTAGGGATCGAATCATACAAAATCTGAATAGTGTTCAGAGGAATATTGAACCATTCTTCATGGAGATATTGTGAAAGCTCCGTGAGAGATGCCGGTGGAGGATATCGATTCCCGATTGAAAGCTTTAAAATAGACCACAACGGCTCTATATTGAGGTCTGGGGGCTGTGCGGGCTAAGGTAGATGTTCCACTTCATCCTCATGCTCATCAAACCATGATTGAACAACTCTGGCTTCCTGAATAGGGGCATTATCATCCTAGAAAATTCCATCTCCTGCAGGAAACACAATTTGCATCATAGGATGTACCTGGTCAGCTAAAACTTCTCTATACTTCTCCCCAGTGATCCTTCCTTTTAGGGTTACGATTGGACCAGCAGAAAACCATGATACGGCTGCCCATACCATGACCGATCCACCTCCATGCTTGACAGTTGGACGGAGGCAATCAGGATCATACGCTTGTGCAGGTGTTCTCCAGACATGTACCCGTCTTGTTGTGGGTAGAAGTATGAATGATGATTCGTTTGACCATATAACAGTCTTCCACTTATCAATCGACCAGGTTTTGTGGTTGTGGCACCACTCTACACGACGTTTGGCATTAGCATCTGTGACAAGTGGCTTGTGAATTGCTGTTATGCCGTAAATGTTCTCTTTATGAAGGTATCTCCTAACTGTAATTGTTGACACTGTAGAATCCAGATGCTGATTGAGCTCTGCGGTCACTTCGGCTGCAGTTGTTTTCTTTTTAGATATTACAATCCGCTTTAATACCCGTCGGTCTCTTTCACTCAGCTTCTCCTTCCGTCCACTATTTTGCTTTGCTGAGCTTGTCTTTCCGCGCTGTGTGTATGCTGTCATGACTTTAGACACCGTACCTCTAGAAACGCCTAAAAGCTGGGATACTAGTCGGGCTCCTACAATCTAGCCTCTCTGAAAATCTGTGCCGTCTGACATTTTATGCTTCTGACAAAAAATCAAAACTCAGACAACTTTGCCGAAGCTCTCTCATACCACCTAATATATGTACTTTTTATATTTAAAAAAACTGGTAGCTAAGATTATATTTTAATGCTTATGAAGCTAATTCTTAAATGCCCTTTTTATTCACAAGTGTTTCCATTATTTTGATAATCTCCTGTATATTGCAAGTATGTTTCCTAATTTTTAAGAATGAATAAAATGGCTGTTGATGTTTGAAAAAAAACTATTAGAAATTACAATGCAAGGAATACTCATAATGTCATTTAGTCTAGGAAATTTGATTTTAAGAGTATTGATCATTATTAATGCAAGTTACGAATAAATCCGTTTACCATTTTTTATTTTAAAAATTTATGAATACAAACAAACACTGGCTCCAATCTCTTCTTGAGAGGTTGATGTCATGCGACTGCTGATAGGAGATAATCGTCTTGATGTTTTGATGCGAGATTCTGGAAAGCCGATGATTTCTTTCTTAGGGAATTGGTAAAGTTATATTTGATCTACAACAACGACTGTTGTGTCCAGATATTGCAGTGACAAAGTTTTGTGCCACAAAATGTGATGCCTATTTGAAAACAGACTTATTTGTTTACTACTACCATTGGGGCGTATCACGCTAACTTCTACAATTTGTGTTTACGATTTAGATTGCAAATTTCAGTTTCAATAGTGCTTACGTCAACAATTATAGTGGGCGTCTCACGAAAACTTGAAATAAATTAATAGTGTGAATTATGACTACAAAAGCTGATTATTTGTGTTTATTTGCAAACATTTGTGCATTCTGAAACTTTTATGGTCACGGCACCAAACAGAGCTTCATAGTGCGAGTTGCACTAAGACAATTTTGTTTTCTTGTCAGCATAAAGTGTATGCCGAACTACAATTTTATTTACAGGTTATAATTTTCGAGCAGCGGTAGCTGCATTTATTCCAAGTAAGTGCAGATAAATTTATTTTATAAACTTTATAATTATTTCTGTACTTACAATAACACTATAATGTCTAATACAATTCAAATCAGTGAAAGTGCTGTTCCCAGCTGGGTAATGGACACTATGGATATACTAAAGCAACAACTTCAACAACAAACCGAACTCAACAAAACTCTATCTCAGCAAATAAATGACATCAAAACAGTTTTTGAAACTAAGATGACCACACTGCAGGAAAGTATGGATAAGATCCAAGCTGAAAATGATGAATTAAAAAAAGAAAATAGACATCTACAAAAAATCAACAAACTGAATGCAGAGTCAGAAATAATAATCCCAAGCAATCCCATGATATCCATAGCCACTCCAGTAAAGAAAAACAAAAATCGAAGGAAATCATCAACAAAAGCCAATACGAATAACAACCAACAAAAAACAATCAGTGACGAAGGAAAACAACAAGCAGTTAAAAAAAGAACCAGATCAACCAGTTCGGAGGAAGATGAACCCACCAACAAAAAATTTCCCAATGCAAAAATTTTTATTCCAATTCAAAAACAACAAGCCAACACCACAGCAGCTCAAGATGGAGCCACCATACGGCAGACATCAATAGCGACCACCTCTAAGGAATGCCAGCATGGGGAACCGCCCGCTACATCCGAACCTAGGAGAAACCAACTGAACCAGCTTAATGACGTCATTGAAGAAGCAATGGAAGAAACAACAGATTTTCAATACCAGAGAGCAAGCAAACCCAGGATTCCACCGATAATAATAAAAGATAACAGCGTACAATGGCTAAACCTAAAGAAGAAGCTTCAAGACCAGCAAATAACCAGTTTTGAAGGTAAACACACAGGAGAATATTTAAAATTACATTTTTTCGAAATTGATATAAGACGTCGTGCCATAGATATACTAGATGACTTACAGATAAAATACCATACTTTCCAATTAAATGAAGAAAAGCCAATCAGAGTTGTCATTAAAAGTATTCCGGTAGAAATTACAGAAGAACAAGTGAAACAAAACCTCATATTATATGGATTCACTCCGAAAAAAGTTACGCAGATGACAAAATTTACTGAGCAAGGCAGGACAAAATTACCTCTACATATTATCACATTAGACAAAACGGAACAAAATAAAGATATCTTCTACCTAACCCGATTCATGGATCTTGTTGTCTCAGTAACGAGTTACAAAGGGCGCCGAGGACTCACACAGTGTCATAGATGTCAACAATATAACCACGTCCAGGCCAGCTGCAGACATACACCTAAATGTTTGAAGTGTGGTCAGGAGCACCTAACTCATCTCTGTCAGAAAACCAAAGATACTCCAGCAACATGTGCCAACTGTGGTGGACCACACCCGGCCAACTACAAACAGTGCCCAAAATATCCGACTCTCAAGATCAACAGCTTCAACAATCAAAACAACAGAATTACTCCTGGCAGCACAAACAGCTATGCAAAAATCGTAAAATCAGCATATCAACCAAATACCAGCAATAATCTACAAACAGACATAACCATCATCAAGGAAGCAAAATCACTACTATCAGAGCTCAAGCTCTTTGTGAACTTTTTACAAAGCAACGAAAGCTTTAACATGTTCAAGAAAATCCAAAAAGCAGTTTACTCAGAGGAACAAGAAGCAATAGATTCAGAATACTAAGATCAACACTGAAACCAACCATCAATATTTATTTTTGGAACGCTAATGGTATAATCGAAAAACAGCATGAACTAAAAAACTTTATAATAGAACACAATCCTGATATATTCATAATAACAGAAACTCATCTAAATGCAACCCAAAATCTTAAAATAGCCAACTATACAGTCTACAGATATGATAGAAGGTACAGAGGGGGCGGCGTAGCACTTCTAGCAAAAACCAACTTATTAACAACAGAATATAACTCAAAAAATGATAATGGATATGAGCAAATTTCTATTTTATTAAGCTACAGAAACAAGAACATCAAAATCACAGGAATTTATAATTCTCCAAAAAATAAATTAACAGATAATGATATGAACCTCCTATTTCCAGCCACCCTAGATACAATAGTTGCAGGTGACTTTAATTCCAAACATCCAGTATGGGGCTGCAACAACTTCAATCACAGTGGTTCAAAATTGAAAGATCTTATTAGCAAATATCAACAGTAGTAGCACCAACAACTCCAACTTACATTCCAAATCGGATTAACCATAGTCCGGACATACTAGACTTCGCAATAACAAACATGCATGTTCCAATGCTCGCCTGCGCTCATAACCATTTGTCATCAGATCATCTGCCAGTTCAACTGCTCGTTGGGGAAACCATAGAACAATCTGAGAAACCAAATTATAAAACTGACTGGAACCATTTTCAAATTACTCTTACAATTAATGGAACAGACCTACCATCCTTGGAAAACGAAACTGCAATAGAAAACTATATACAGCAAATCCAGAATGAAATAACAGATGCTTTTAAAAACGCTTCCACAGAAACCAAGTATATTGCTCATCATTACAGATTACCACCTGAAATAAAGAATATAATAAGATTAAGGAACTCGCACAGGAAATGGTACCAAAGAACTTACGACCCAGCACACCTGGACGCAATAAAACAACTCAATAACCAGATTAAAAAACACAGTAAAAAATATAAAAAACAACTGTGGCAGGCAAAAATCGCCTCCCTCTGCACTACCAACAACTCTATATGGAAAATGGCCAAGAAACTGAAAACAACTCCTCAAATAGACAGACCAATAAATGGACCAACAGGCGCAGCTTACACAATATCAGAAAAAATCGAAATATTCGCAGATTCACTTCAAAATCAATTTTCACCAAATATCAACTCTGACCAAAATCATCACAATATCATCACAGAAGAAGTTAATAATTTTCAAACTGAACACCTCATCCCAGAAACAATAAATTCAACCAATAATCAAGAAGTTAGCTGCATCATACAAAAACTGAAAAACAATAAAGCTCCAGGTGAGGACGGGATAAAGAATAAGATGATAAAACTATTACCAAACAACTACATCTGCAAAATCACGCATATTTTTAATGTCTGCCTTGCTCATAATTACTACCCACAAATCTGGAAAAACGCATCAGTCATTCTATTTCTCAAGAAAAATAAGAACCCAAGCTGCCCTGAGAGTTATCGCCCAATCAGTCTACTTAACATACTTGGAAAAATATACGAAAAAATCATCTACAATAGAATAAAACCACTTCTTACAGCCCTCCCCGACGAACAGTTTGGATTCCGACAAAAACTAGATACCACCAAACAGTTACTCCGAATAATAGACTATACTGGCAGAGCAATCATAAATAAAGAAACAATAGCCTTCCTGATGATTGACATATCCAAAGCATTTGATAAAGTATGGCACACTGGTACAATATATAAACTCATACAGCTGAATTTTCCACCCGGCATAATCAAACTCCTATCCTGCTGTCTTTCTAATAGAACATTTCAAATCACCATCAAAAACAAGAAATCCACAAAGAGAAACATCACAGCCGGAGTACCACAGGGCAGCATTCTGGGACCGATATTATACATATTATACACTTATGATTTTCCTGTAAACAAAGCCGATTATAACAGCATAACAGCCTATTACGCAGACGATACCGGTATTATTATTAAATCCAGAAACCCAAATCATGCTCTTCAAAAACTACAAGACCATATAGACGAAATAGAAGACTGGTGCTTAAAATGGAAAACTGCAGTAAATGCTGGAAAATCACAAATATTAATTATACAAAAAAGAAGAATTAAAATACTTCCACAACTTCAACCAAAAATGTTCAACATACCAATACCAATAGTTAAAAAAGCAAATTATCTTGGCCTTATAATCAATAGCAAACTCACCTGGAATGATCACATCAAAAGCACAATAGATAAAGCAAATGCAGCAATAATAGCCATACAACCATTAATATATAATCAGAATATGTCACTTAAACTAAAGAAGCTACTATATACAGCAATGATCCGCCCAATACTTACCTATGCCTCACCTGCCTGGACAACGATACCTCAACATCTACTGAAGAAATTAAACCAATGCCAAAACAAGATCCTTAGAAAAATAACCTGTGCAAGATGGTTCATCCGGAATACCAATATACATGTAGATCTCAAAATACCAACTCTATCACAGCATATATACAAGCTAAACGCAGATTTTTTCGATAAAGCCATAGAATGTAAAACAGCAAATTTTAATGAAATCTTTAAATTTGAAAATTATATCAAAGATAAAAACTGCAGACCAATAGCTGCACATTTCACCTCCGACGCCTCATATCATAACTATCAAAACAAATAATTTCATCAACTTTTCTGAAAATAACGTTTACTCATGCTGATACAATTCTGAACAACTCCAAAATCAAACAAACACAGTTTAGAGCAAGCTGCTCAATTTATTTTTGATTCCTTTTTAGTTATTCAAGCAAAGAGCTTGAAACATTGATAAAAGCAACTCCATTGCCTGCTCACCTCATTGCTCAACCAAACTGTTCTAAAATTCCAGATGAATGGGATAGGGGCCGCTTCGCGGCCCAGGTGCCCCATAAAATCAAAACACTAGGACTAGGGAATCTTTTCTTAAACACTTATTAAGCATTTGTATCAAAATTTAGTTTTCATTCTTTACTCAATGAATGTCAAATCGTTTTAACATACGTTCACGCTTGAAGAAAATAATATTAAAAAAAACTGTTGATATTCTATTTTTATGTTGTTTTAATTTCTTCATACTTGACATATTTTGACTAAATGTGGCTTAAATTTTGTTTTTAAGAACTAAATTGAAATTTTAAGTAGTCGTGAGAAAAGTTAAGACTCCCGGTGACTGAGTGTAAGCGCCTCGCGCTCCCATGGCACAGGTCCTGGGTTCGATCCTTGGACCTGGCGAGGTTGATTCAGCCTTTCATTCCTTCAGTGGGTCGTTAAATGAGTACCAAGCGTGCTTGGGAACTAAACACTGGGGGTTCCGCGGTCGGCTGACCACCTAACCGGAGCATGTGCTCTCACACTCCAGAGCCCAAGGTCAAGAAAACTGAGATGGGCATAGTAGGCCTTAGCCCTCTATGGGCTTTCGCGCCCCTGAGTTTAGTTTAGTTTAGAGAAAAGTTCGTTCCAGGTATTTTGCGAAGTGTCCGAGGGGGTTTTGAAACATTTTAAAACGATATTCTATAAAATAATGTGCTCCCCACCCATAATATTAAAAAGTTTAATTAAATTTGGATATGTGTAGAATTTTATGATATTGCTAATAAAATATTATCCTGAAATGCTAATCTAATAATTTTGAAAGAAAGAAATTAAAAGTTACATTCATTTAAAGAAACATCATTGTATCAATGATAATATTTAACACCCAAAGTACAAAATTGGCACATTTCTTAGGGTTAGTTAATGTTTACTTCCTCAGACAGAAATTTAAAGCAATAGTTTTACAATAAATGAAGATAAATGGCACCCTTAAAAAACACCCAATAATAAATTATTCGGGGAAAATATTTCGTGAAAAGTGAAAGAAGTTATCATCTGCTATATTTTACTTTTTGAATTTTGTAATATAAAATACTGAAATAAGTTCTGATTGCATTTCACTTTAGAAAGTGTACTATGTTTACCGTTAAACTAAGTGAACTTTAGCAATCACTTTCAGTTAAAAAGGAAGAAAGCCCACATAATTTCAAACCCATAAAAAATATTTCGTTATAAGTATTTTACGGTGAATACAAATGATCTACTTAACCAAGAATAATGTGAATAATGAAATCATGTTAATACACACTTAACCTTTTTTAGTAAAAATTCCGCCCGTCCTTCAAAGGAAGACTGAGCAATAAAATCTGATCATAATCTTTTCTGTCAGAAATAATATTTCCTTAAAGCTGAATTTTCACATTCCAATGATGTAGAAAGTACTATTGTAAAAGGACAGACAGTAAATTCATATGTATTTTAAGTAAATTTTTATTTTTATCTACGCAAATTGTTAAAAAATTATAATTAGATGATTTTAGATTGCAATTGGTGGCTTAAGGGAACTTATTTATTATGATGATCACTCGCATTTTGTTTCGACGAGATAAAAGCAATTCATGAGAAAATTTTGCTACCAGTTTTTCTTTCCTTCTTTCTTCCTTCCTTTCTTTATTTGTTTATTTATTTTTATTTATTTATTTTTCGAATGAAATAGCTAAATGTTATAGATATTCCTAGTCGTCCACGAAAGCAGCAGTCTAAAGTTAAATTTCTATCTTCAAAAGCATATTTCAATTAAGGCATTTTTAATAAGAACTAGTTAAATGAAGGGGAAAAAAAAACAAATAACTATCAGTGCGGAAAAACCAAACAGCAAGATAATGAGTTAAGAAAATACGTCTTTCACTCGTTTTTATTTGAAGAAAAGAAGTATTACAACCACTTTCTATTTAGTTTATTAATTTGGGGTCAGATTTACATTACCGCACCAATAGATGGGTTTACGTAATTAATAACTGAAATTTTGCAAGTTATGTAGGGTGTCTCCCTACATCACTGTGGTATAAAGTTGTTGCTACCAGTTTTGGTGCTAAGAGGAATGTTTTACGGTGTGGAGATTTTTCCAATAAGGCTGGCATATAAAGTCGGAACAAAGAGCCGTATTTTTCAATTAACTTAAGACATCTCTGATGCCTTCATTCACATAATTTTTAATTTGATAGAGTGATCAAAACCTAGCACTAAAATTTTTGTTTTTTGACAATATGCTAAAAATATTTTTACCTATTTTACGATCAGAAAATGGATGAAAGTAGTTCGAGGGATATTGCGTTGATTAATACATTATGTTACGTGTTTTTGATAAAAATTCTAAATAATAAGAAGGATGAAGAAAGGTTTATTAGAATGAATGTGTGGCAATATTGGATTTTTAAATTTAAAAGTAATTTAAATAGTTTAAATATAACTTAAAAGCAACTTATGCTTCCATTAATTGTGTAAGTTATTGAAATATTTCATTTCATTCATCTTTGCATAATTTTAAATGGTTGTATTTTAATAAATAAACTATAATTATCTCTCGCAATTCATAATCATTGGAACCCTTGGAACCTTTAATTTATATTTTTGGCAAAAATTTAAATATCATTTCTTAATATTAAATTTAAACATTTGCCAGCGACGATGCCGGTTTAAAACCTTAAGATGAAAATAATGTAAAAAGAATATTAAAAAATTAATTCAAAATAACTACAAACATTAGACAAATTTTATTTATTTATTTACTTATTTTTACTTTTTCGTTTTATCCTTTCTGTTTACAATTTTTGAAAGATATGGTAAAATATTTTGTGTATTCTCTACTTGTCACAATTTTCTAAAAGTACTTTTTCTCCCAATATTACACTTTTTATTTAATAAATTTTTGAAATAAGTTCTTACCAATTATTTTATAATTGGTTAATTTCTACTGAAAGAAAATTTTTTTGACAACATACAAATTATTCTGATTAACTATAGAAATGGTATTATTAAGTTTTTAACAAACTAATTTAACTATTGTAATTAAAATTTGCTTTGCATTGAAGCTTTGTCGTCTGAAATAGCTCTTACTATATTATTAAGAAAACTGTACTCTGCTAAAAATGATATCACTGCTCGTTTTTTTAATAGGCTCGATAATGCAATATTTATTAGAGTAATACTAAATATTTCCTGCTAACATATCTTAACGAATATTTCTGAAAATATGGATCTAAATAATTTTTAAATAGTAATTTTTTTGTCACACGGGATAGATAATTACCTCATTTTGTATTCTTAACATTACCTTATCTGTTTGAAAAAACACCATAGATTGTTATCAAAACAATAGATTTATAATTATTTAAATATGTGAAACAAAATTATTTTTCTGAGTCTCAATTTAAATTAATTTTGCAGAAGAAAATCAGGTACAGAGAGTTGGTTTTCGTTAAAAACGAACTATTCCTTAGTTAAATATTTTCGAAGTGACAAAATAAATTCAATAAGAAATTTTCAAAGCTTTTAAAAAAGGAGAAGCTAGGCAGAAGAGCTTTTTAAAATATGTTACTTTACAAGTAACTTGACAAAATAGTTAAAGTCTACTAGTTTCTATTTAATTAAGCTTCTTTTTATTACGTCAAAACACAAGGAATAGAATCAAATCAAAATGTATCCAAGACAAATTTAATAACAGTAGAAGGTTTGTTTTTACAATGGAATGTATCATGCAGTAGAATTGAAACGTATTACTTTGAAGAGTTTAAATTCATGAATTGTTCGTTGTGAATAAATATAGAGTTAAAACATATTGATTAAAATTTTTATTGAAAAGAGACAGTTTCGGAGCTGGTGAAGTCCACTCATGGTTTGGTGGTTGAGGAACATGGTGAGGAGATAGAATAAATAAACTGCCACCTGCTCCTGTGATCTAAACTGTAATACAATGTTTGTCGTTTAATATAATTACATAGAGCCGTGGTAGCTCAGGGGATAGAGCATTCGTCTTCCAATGAGGTGAATCAGGTTCAAATCCCAGGGATGGTAGGTCGATATGAATTTCTCACCGACCGCAGTACCGACGTAAAATATCCTCAGTGATCGACGGATTATGAGTTAGAGTTCCCTTGGCATCAGTTAACTGTTGCTGGTTTTCCTCACCACGTAACGCAAATGCGAGTTAGTTTCATCAAAAAACCTCCACGAATGCAAACTTCTCCCAATACTTGATCACAGGTTACGAAGTTGAACATTAGTAGTCACTCTGGTCAGCTGCTCCACGAAGGTTGTAAAATAAAATGTAATCATATTAATACCTGAAATTCTTAATTCCAATTAACTGTGGATTTCATTACTCAAACGTCTGCTTCGTATTAGAAATGAGATTATATCTTCTTTGTTTTTCAAGACGTTACAAGTAATTGTATTTAATAGGATCTTTTAAATTGAACGTACGAAAATTAATAAAGTTTAATTGTCAATTAGAAAAACTCATTAAATTTACATTTTCGTTCATAATTTAATGCCATTAAAGTTAGAAATACTTAAATGAAAGTTGATTCTCTTATTTGACTTTTTTAATGCTAGTAAAAATGAAAGAAAATCGTTGTTGTTTAACAAATTAAACACTTTTTATTTTGGTAGTTAAGGAATATCTTTTTATATTACACACACCTGCACCTGTGATTTTACCGCATTCTAAGAAATCTCATAAGGTGACTATAAAAGTGATAAAAAAATAAATAAGTCATTAAAATGAGAAATAAATTTGTAAAATATTTTGCTGAGCATTTGTGATTCACCAAATCCATCACATTTTTAGTAAATTTGGATAAGTGACTTAGCTTTGATTTTGTCGTAAGTTTAATAACCGTTGTACTCATATTCAGAGTGATATCTAATGACCACACATAACCTTTTGTTGTTGACGTATGCCTGTTTAGGCAGAGGGGGTGCGATTGTTCTTGTTTTCCAGTGGCGCCATCTATGGCCAAGAATTTGACTTCCGCCACAAGATACGTCACAGTCGTTTATAGGGCTGACCCATTCATACATCCATTCATTCATCCACAGATCGTAATTTTGACCTGAATCAGAGAACGATCGATCACCAATCCAGTATCCCCAGAGGTATTGATTTACCATGGGAACATAGAGGACTTTTGAGACTCGACAGATTTAACGTACATCAGTACACTGGGGTTTGAGCCCACGAACTCTCGGACATGGGCCGAGCTCCCTATCGACCAGGCTATCCAGGCCCTACATAATCTTTTCATTGTAAATGAAAATATATAAATTGGGATCTGCAAATTAATATTTAAGTTAATGTTATTTGACAAATCCCAGTACAGGAAAGGACTCATAATAATTACATTAATATTTAAGCGGAGAAAGCGCAAAAATGAAATTTCATAAATAAATAACAATGCAGGAAGGTGAATCTAATAAACAAAGTAAGTTTAATTCGGGGCTGTCTTTTCTAATGATAGTCTTCATCATGATTCCTTTTCTGTCTTGTTGTTCATAATATTCGCTCTCCTATACTGAGATTCACGAGATTTCGTTTTTGTTTTTTCTACGCTTAAATGTCATATTCAATAGGTTCACTTTATCTCGATAAAGATTCTAAAAATAAATATTTTGGTTGTTCTATACCTGTATAAATGATTGGACACTTGATGACTATAAGTGAATACTTCCGGTTTGTATAATCATTAGTTAGCCCTGTATTTGCTATTGTTCAATGACAGTATTGGTGACGGTATTCAACGTAACAATAAAAATACTCATACAATATACATAAAATAGAAATATAATGGTGAAGAAATGATATTGTTTTCATTTCCTCACACCCAACCAATTTATAATTCATAAAATTTTAAATAAATTTATATCGGAACATTTTTTTAAACTTTTACATTGCAATCTCATATTGAATAAGTAATGTTGTGCAATAGCATTTTTATAATTTTCAAAATAATTTTAACGTAATATACCCTATTTTCGCTATTTGCATGCTTTCAGCCTTAGTGACTTTACTTACATTTATATCTATCTATTTAATCATTTTACTTCTACAACCTGATTTTGCACATTCTTTAATAACAATTATGTTTCTCAATTTCACAGTTTTTAAAATAATTTTAACTTAATATACACTATTTTCGGTATTTACATGCACTTCCACAGCATTCATGATTTTACTTACCTATTTATATTTAATCGCTTTACTTCTACAACCTGATTTTGCACATTCTTTTATGTTTTGCAATTTTATACCATTTATCACTCGTACTTATGTTTGAGAAATTTTTTTAAACTTTTTAACTTGATTCCTTTTTTTATTTACAACCCACATTTCTTTTTATTTAGTTTTTTTTTGCATTCACATTCAATCTTGATTTTCATTATAATAAAATTGTAGTAATACATTTGTTTTTCAATTTTATACCTATGTATCTCCCATCTTCATTATTTGAAAATGTATGTTTGTGCATTTTTTCAGCATCAAACTTTGAGGCATTATCTTATATCTTCCGAACTATATTTTTTTCAATTTAACTTTATTTCTTCTAACCTAGGGACTGCCATAGACGGTAAAGAAAGCATCCAAGTGATTTCTTCACACTTTCTTTCCTTTTAAGTTGAAGCGAAAGAAAGAATAATCCGATCTATAAATTGCTTTTATTCATAAACATTTCTCAGTTTTTTTAAAGATCTTCTGCATAATAAATCACCCAAGAGCTGCATTATTTGTATAGACATTTTCGCTTAAAATAAATTATTCTATGTCAATTAAGAGAGGATTCATTTTAGGAATTATTCTAAAGTATCATTTTGATTTTTAAATAAATTGATTAGTTAAGTGCCTTGATTTAAAATGAAATAATTGAAAGAAAAAAAGCATTTTACATGGGTCAGTTCACGTCAAAAAATTTACGCATCGCAATGTTTACGTCGTAATAAAGGTTATCCCATAACAAATCATATCTCTGGCTCTGGGAGTACTGATTCATAAGTTCCCTTGTCTTCTGGAATGGTTCAAAATTACAAGGCTACGGAGTTCGACATTTGCAGTCGTAAACCCAGAATTGCGGCAGCTATTCAACCACGGTTATATAAAAAAAAAAAAAAAAAAAAACATAATAAAGGTTATTCTGAAGCAGTTCTTTTCCAGCTGAAATAAATGTATTTCTTATGATTTTTCAAAAAGTCTTTACGCCATTCGTTAACTTTGCTTCCTTTTTGGTATCTATTTCTTAAAATTACAAATTTGAAGACATTTGCTTAAAAACTACCGCTTCAAGAAATAAAGAGTTTTCAATTATTATACATTCACTTAAGGGGAGATTCTTTTGTGTTATCAAATTAATATTTTCTAAAAATATTTTGTGACATCAAATTAATATTTTTTAAAAATATTATTTTCAAAAAGTTTTAATTAAATTCCCTTAGGAAAATTTGCCATAGAGAAGCCTATGGTAATCTATGGCAACCTATGGCTACCATAGAAATTTGTATGGCAAGATACCATACGCCTATGGTTACCATAGAGATTTGTATGGCACAACCCCATAAGCCTATGGCTACCCTAGAAATTTATATGGCAAGATACCATACGCCTATGGTTACCATAGAGATTTGTATGGCAAAACCCCAAAAGCCAATGGCTACCATAAAGATTTGTATGGCAGTATACCATAGACTAATGGTAACCATAAGGATTTGTATGGCACGTCACCATTGGCCTATGGCAATCACAGAAATTTGTATGGCAGTATACCATAGGCCAATGGTAACCTTAAAGATTTGTATGGCAGTATACCATAGAGAAAAGCTGATCTAGATCTCCACCAACGAAACAACAACTTCTATGGAGTCCTCAAAAACATCTTCTAAAAGAAATAAATATCCATTATTTCACCCCGAAGTTAATTAAATTCAACATGTAAACCCACAAGGCATTCCTGGTGAGTCTTTTCCGGCCTCCGGGTGGCCAATATTTCCATTTTTGAGTGTTTAAAATCCGATGTTCCATCGATTTAGGCTTAGTGTATCAGACCGCCATATTAACGTGTCATCCACTACAAGTGGAATCATTCGCTAACTTTGGCTACTTATTTTAATATTTTTTCGATCTCATTCTTGGTCAAAAACATTTTATTGCAAACGCCTATGCAATTATCTATCTGAATTTATTAAGTTTTTTAATTTCCGGCTGTCTGGTACTTTTATCAGTGTTTACATTCTCATTAGTTTTTTATTTTAATTCCACTTAGGTTCTTGCAATGCTTTTTTACATTATCTTACATATGTTAGGGCTTTATATTTATATTTTGTGTTTAATTTTTGCTTGCCATTGAATTGTTTTTTATCATGTCTTTGTGTTTTACTATTTTACAACTAATATTTCTTAAGTATCCACATATATTTGTACAATGTTCTGTTACATCTTTATACATAGCTTAGGGTCATCACTTAACTAGATTTGCTGGATTACTGGTTGACATATGTTTTGCTTCAATATCATCAACTGGACAGTCCCTGGCCATATCATCTGCTGCTGTAACCAAAAATGCTTTTAACAATTTAATTTTTCCTTAAGTTTACAACTTTTTCGTCATAGTGATTTCCTATACCCAATTAATTTTTATTTACTATCCCTGACCAAGTGTAAATTTGTCAATAACAATTATTAATTTTACCAATTTTAATCATGTCTTAAACATGTTTTGTATTTACCTATGTTTCTATATTGTGTTCTCTTTTCTAACTGTGCTTAACACAATTCAACATAAATTTTCTGAGTTTTTTTATCCCTCATTAGTAGGGGATCAATTAATTTAGCCTGTTTTCTATTCTTAGCTTTTCATAGTCTACTACCATCTTTTTTATAGATAAAATTTTGTTCACATGCCACCACTGGTTGCACCGTTACATATTCAGCTTTTGTCCCGTTTGATCTATTTTAAACTAATTTTACTTCGACCACCGGCCCCACTCTTTATCTTTTGAGTTTTAATAGTATTTTATTGTTTTAGTAGTCTGTTTAATTTTTAGTTTAGTATCACATATCGAAATTTAAAGAATTTTCATACTCGCTCCGACCATCGGACCGTTATTTTGCTTCGCGTTCTTTTAGGTTCCTCTAATATCTGACGCTTATCTAACTAATTATGATACCAATCAATCAAATTAATGTTTTTTGTACTCGCTCCGACCTCCGGACCCATTTTCTATTTTCTTGTTTTTACAGCTTCAACAAATATTAGTTGCCTGTACTCAATATATTTTGTTCCTAATCAACATAACCAATACTTTCCCCACTCGCTCCGACGGCCGGGCCCATTTTCTAGCGGTTAGTACTAACTGTTTGAAATTTATTTGAATAAGAACCGCATACAAAAAGGATTCTGCAAGTAAAACAGGAGAAGTTTATCAAAGAAATTTTAAAAAAAGCTTTCTGGATATATATTCATTCCACAATTATTAAGTTTTGCATTTTTAATATTATCCATTGCGAAAGATTCTTGTAAGTAATTATTTTCTGACGTATGGTAAAATATCAACGAGAAATGTTGCCATAGCTGTATGGCAAAGGTGTACCATAACCTATGGAAAAATATTTCTTCATAAACTGTAGCACATCTTAGTTTTATGGCAAAAATTTGCCATATTAAAAAATGCCATAGGATATTCCTATGGAGTTTTGCCTATGGCAAAATTTTGCCATACACTTATGGCAAAACTTTGCCATACAAAAAAATGCCATAGGATATTCCTATGGGGTTTTGCCTATGGCAAAATTTTGCCATTCAAAAAAATGTCATAGAATATTCCTATGGGGTGATGTGGAGGGAGAAATGTGTGTGAGAGATGTTGGTCGGGGATTCGATCCAAAGACCTCCGTGTCGTAATAGGATTTCTTATGCGCCATAGCTTTGGCTCCAGACTAAGAAGAGTTAGGAAGCTTATTATGCAATGGCACATTATGGCATACATTACATTCGTTAAGAGGTTTTTGCGATACAGTGAAATAAACAAAAAGTGAAATTAAAATTACCGATCTCCAAACTAAGCATTTGGGCCCCACTTCGCAAACCTTTGAACCATTGAAATTACAAATTCGGATGTCATGATGTGCCATTGAGGCAGCCACTTTTGCAAGCTTCCTAACACTCCCTGGACTAGAGTATACAACAATATTTTATTTTGTAACCGTTGTTGAACAGCCGACCTATTCAAAGGAAGCTATCTTATAACCCCCAAAAAAGATCCCACCAACTGGAACTTATACTTTGATTGGTAAATGAAGAGAGGACGGACAAGAGGTGTGGTTAATGCTCATTTCCTACATTTTTTAAGTACATTTTTCATCTTTCTCTGATGATAACATATTTCATAACTGAAGAATACGAATTATTTCTTTTGGAAGCTTGAAATGTATAGTTTGTGTACGCGTTAAAAATAAGGATTTGCTGAATGAATTTGGATAAAAAACGAATTTTTAGAAGATAACTGGATTACCGATATATCGACTCCATTAATAATTTAAAACTTTTCGTTAAGAACAAGTGAATACATAGAAACTTAGAGTAAACTATAAAGTTTCAGATACTGAAATAATTTTTTTAAAATATCAAATTGCAAAAAAATTATTTGCACATGAAGCTCCCATAGAAAAAGCATTAGCTACTGCCATTGAGAAGGGAAGTATTGCGTCCGAAGATGCTCGTTATCTTGAATTTAGGCTAAATTTTTTAATTTGCATTTACTTGATATTTTTTGTACTTAACAAATTCTTGATGATTATATTATAATAACTGAATATCTTTTATAAAAAGGTGAATATAAAGGGTTTACTTTACTAAATTATGAGAAATAGATCATGGTAATTTTGTGGTTTTGAGTTGAGTGAGATTAGCGGTCTTTAAAGCTAAATATTGTAAGTTTGCAGAATCTTTATTATTTAATTTTATTAGAGTTTAAGCTGATGAAAACTGATTTGCATGAAGCTAAAATGTATTATAACGTAAATTGTGCAAAAATAGAGATATTTATCAAAAATTTAAAGACAAACAAATGTATGCAATTTAATTTCCTTTCAAAAAATTGCTGATTGCAGAGCTCTATTATAATAGTTATTTTTGTTGTGTTGTTGACGTATACCTGTTTAGACAGAGGGGGTGCGATTGTTCTTGTTTTCTAGTGGCGCAATCTATGGCCAAGAGTTCAACTTCTGCCACACCATACGTCACGCCCGTTTATAGGGCGGACCCATTCATTCAACCATTCATTCATCCACAGATCGTAATTTTGACCTGAATCAGAGAATCGATCTCCAATCCAGTACCCCCAGAGGTTTTGATTTGTTATGGGAACATAGAGGACTGCGAGTCGACAAATTTAACGTGCATCAGTCACTTTACTACACGGGGAGTCTTCGGTCGGCGGGTTTCGAACTCACGAACTCTCGGATATGGTCCCAGCGCCTTAAGGACCAAGTTATTCCTGCCCATTATGCCATATATATATATATATATATATATATATATATATATATATATATATATATATATATATATAAAATATAAAAATAAAGGGAATGGAAATTTTAAATACCACATGCTTTATTTCTCAAATTCTGGTTCTGGGGGTCTTCCATTTTAAATGTATCGAAAGATATCGCCAAATGGAGTAAATATCCAACATCAGTTTGTTTATCAAAATTAAATAAAGGGGATTAAAGCATATTTAAAATGTTCCTACTCCGTCTCCATCCTTTTGCTTGTAGTTTGAGAGGTTAAACGCATCTTAAATTCTTTTAGTGTCTTTAGCGTGCAGTAACTTACCCTTCAACAAATGGCCACCAAGATCCCCAAGCCTAAACATTATTTATCAAGTACCAAAAACATAAAAAATCAATATGGCAGCATTAAGAACTTTTGACATAACAAAACACGTGAAAATTATTTGAATGTAAAAGAACCGCGCATCGAATATTGATCACAGAAACTCATTCGTGTATTTTTCTTTAATTTTGTATACCATTTATTAAGTGTAAATGTGTCGACTATACAAATCTATTTAAAATGCAGTCTATCATTTGAGCTAATCCTTTATTAACACATTCAATTAATCTGAAATGAGGAATGAATAAGGAATTACTGAATTCGAATGATAATCATCAATCAATCCAACCATTAACATTGATGAATAATGTAGAATGATGACACTCAGTGTATAAACTTAGAAGTTAGTTATTTCTTTGACAAAAGCTTTTTTGTTACATTTGCATTAAAAATGTAAGGTTATTTTCATCAACCAAATGATTATTAGTCAATTAATATTTAGCTGACAATTTTTATTGCAATATATATTTTACTGTAGTATGTTAACTAGCCCAGTTGAGATATAAAATTGGAGTTCACAATGTAATGCATAGGGGAGAGTCGGGTAGCCCCGCCCACTTAATGAGTATTGCTCATATTTCTGTATAATATTGAGTAATAATCAATATTTTTCTATGTTTCTATTGTTTTACCATCTAATTAAATAATGCAAAAAGAATAAACCAAAAAAAGAATAATTTAACTTACAAAAATAGAAATTTAAAAAGGCATGTTCTTCAGTTCTTTTCAAAATGTGTCGGGTAGCCCTGCCCAGTTACAAAAATTATGTTTTTTGACTGTTTTTTCAGGTGTAAATGAAAGTGACTAATGTATTGACAATAGATAAAACTCATTTATCATTTTTATCACAAAATTATTTTATTTATTACATATTTATATACTTTTAGTGAATTCTATCATTTAATAACAATCATTTCATAACAACAATATGTGTTGTTACAAATGCATATAACATTCAAATTTGAAGCAATAAAATAATAATCTTTGCTAGCGTACATTTATCGACGAAATAAAATTGGGCGGTGATATCTGACATTCATGTGAGCAGGGCTACCTGAAATCCAATTTTTTTGTAAATTTGTAATTACTCGAACAATTTTTCACATATAAACGTCTTTCTTCGTGCAAATTAAACTTAAGACAACATACTTTAATGCTGTATGTATAGAAAAAAAATTTTTTTTAGTGTTAAAATGAAGTTTAATCGAAACATTCAACCAATTTTTCTTATTTCACGACTACTGTATTCAACATATTTTCAAAACTATTGTTTACCATGTTAACAGCTGCATAAATACTTTGAAAATAATCTTTTTTTAATATAAAAATTAATGTCCGATGACCCATTGATTTGAAAAAATATTCTATACATATGAAATTGACTGTGGGCGGGGATACCCGACTCTCCCTTATATATTTAAAATATTTAGTTTCAATTTATTTAATAATAATAAAATACCATTTAAATGCGGTATCATGGAATAAATATGCATGAGCACTAAGAGTTTAAATATTATTCCACAATGTAGCAATGATATGTGGTGTAAGAACTTGAAAAAAAATGAAAAAATAATTTACTCTAGGTGCACTCATGATGATAATTATTCACGTGTGTGCTATATATATATATATATATATATATATATATATATATATATATATATATATATATATATATATATATATATATATAATCGCTTTTTATTGTTTGAATATTTTAAACCCTTACTTTCTTACTTTTAATAAAGTTTCCAGTTTTGGTAAATCTAGGATCACCTCGAGCTAAAAAAGATTGAACTAAAAAAGACTAAATTATGTATCCTTGGTAAAAAAATTCTAAAAAGCTTATTTCTTTACTTTGTGTTTGTCGATTAAAAAATATCAGTAGATAAAAATGTATTAAAATAAATAAAATTACTTCTCAGAAACAAAAGGTGTAATTAAATTTACTGCTCTTAATACAAACTCAATTTTGCTATTTTATCCCGCCTGAGGAAAATATCTTATTTTGTAAGTAGTTTAAGCAAAAAAAAAAGAAAAAAGAAAAAAAACATAAGCTGATTTTAAATAGCAGTTTCTAGATATATGCTCTAACAGAAATGCATGAAGAAGATAGGTGTAAAAAATATTTGGAAATATTACTGCAAAAATACTTCACTAGTGATGCAAGTTTTGATGAAATATGCATGACTTATTTTACTCACGTCTTGATCTTTAATGAATCAATCGACGCAGGTGCACTTGTAGTGAGATGTTTAGGAAATTTGCATGAAAAAATTCGCAATTGATTTTTATGTTTTTTATTTTTAACTTTATATTCAATTTTAATGTCAGGTAAAATATGAAACATACCTACGCATATTGTTTTGAATAAATTAATTGACGAAATTGATTTCAATTTTAAGTCCAATTAATGAAAGGCTGGCTCATTTGTAAGTGTAAGAACGCTTACATGAAAGAAATGATCTATATTTAACTTTTATGTTTATTTTATTTTCATATTCAGTTCTAGTTTCATATAAAGCATAAATAGGCCAGATCATTCAATTAGTGCAGCATACATCAACTCTTTATTTTGAATAAATCTAATATATATATATATATATATATATATATATATATATATGATGTAAAAAGTTTTTTTCAGTTACGATTAGAACATCAACATCAGATACAAAAGCGTACTTTTTCTGAGCAGACATATGATGTTATGGAATATATTGATGGATTTGGATTTTCAATTTTGAACCATAATCTAATAATATCGTCCCAAATTTAGCCCCTTATTCTAAATTCTTAAATTTCTCTATTGCATGCTTAATAATGTTAAATTATTTACTTTTATCACAATGAAAAATTATTTACTTTTATCAAATGATTCATTTCCTGGGAACTATATGACCGATATCGTATAAATTTTAAATTTCGTCAAACAAATTACAATTAAAAGTCATGTAAAAATTTTCAGATCTAAATATTCAGAAAAAAAATTTACGTTTAATTAAATAATTGATAAAATACTGTGAATAATTTGAAAAATTATATTTATAAGTAGAAATAGTTATGTATAAACTAGTTTTATAATTCTGTGTAAAAATCAATGGTTGACTTAAATAGAACCAGAAATTTCATTAATTTGTTTAATAAAACTACATTATTTCTTTTCAGAATTCCCTTATTTCTTTCGTTTTTTTTATAATTACATTATCTTTTATGCAGATTAAATAAATTAACACGTCTTACTCAAACTTACTACTTGTTCGAAAATTATTTAAAATATTAAAATTAAGTTATAGATTATAAAATAAAATCCATACCAATACATTTCTTTCAATTTTAAAACAAATTCACTGAACATTTTTTTCAAATTGGTTATTTAGATCCAGTAAACAAAAATTGATATATGTTTCTTTTCAAATTAAAGGTTCTTAAAAATAAGGATACTAGTTGTGAGAAGAAACTATTCTCTTTTTTCTTGGACTCCCAAGATAGGTACTTAAGTTTGTTGAATCATTTCGGATATCTTTTCTCTGAACACAGAAAGTAAAATTGAATTATAACGTAAATTGAAGTTCTTATGTAAGAAAGTAAAAATTTTAAAGAGATGAAAAAAATAAAATTATTAAAAAGTTTAAAAAGGGAATTAAAATTATAAAAAAGCATAATCTCATTGTCAGTTCACATGATTATAACAGCAAAATTATTGCTTTCTGATATTGTATTAATAAAGCGAAACAATATATTTCAATACAATAATGTAAGAATCACCGATAAAATAAAAAAAAAGAAACGTAAAAAAGTTTTGTAAAGTAAAAATCACTAAAGATTAGGAATAATACACAATATGAAACAGAAATGGTCACGGATAAGAACTTGTGAAATGAGAATGTGGAACGGATGCCATTTATTTAGGAATATCTTACCATAAATGATTTAGACATATTTTCGTAACTAAGTTTCCAGATTACAAAATATGAAAGTAAAACGTAAATAGACTATAATGGGATATATTTTTAAGGCGCGTTCATACTGAAGTAAAGAACCGTATTTGATTTGTATCTGACGTTGGATTGTCTCAAAACTGGATTTGTGAAACAAAAAATATTTTATTCTGAATAACTCAAAGTTTATAATGAATAAAAGGTCGAATTTTAAATCTAACATTCTAATTTGAGGATTTTAATAAAAAAATTATCTATATATATTGAGTAACATAAATTATTTAATTAAATATTAGAGGAGGTTGCTGCTTAGTTGTAAAACGTTTTGTCTATGGATTTCACCTAATTGTCATGATCCCCGAATCGTCCCAAGCGTCAAAATAACAAGCTAGGTAAAGATTTTTCAATCTAAAAGAGTTTTGTGCAATTATAGTAATTTATTATTTTGAATTTACATTTAACTCAATGGTTTTTTAAATAATTTTGTTACATTTAAAGGACATCCATTGTCTTGAATTAAATTTTTGAAAAACATGTTTTTTTTTTGTTTTTGGATAAATATATATATACTATCGCAAAATAAAGAATCCTTAATTCATGTAGCTTTGTATTTGGTCGCGTGCTAAAATGATTGCTTTTAGTCTATTGCTTTATGCTAATATTGAGTAGTCAGTTTTCCAAACTGAAAACCAACAGGAAGAAAATTTAAAACTTAAAATTTGTGAAATTTAGATCGACATACTTTGATTATAGGTAATTATTGTACACAATATTTTATCAGAAAAATTATAAAATTAATATAAAACCGTTATGGAAAATGGTCTGTAATGTTCGTTTAGGAAGATATTTGAAGATTTTGGAATTATTGAAAAATGTGACATCCTTCTAAAAAAGTATTTAAAGGGTAAGCAACTTGCTATAGAATCAGAATTTTAGTTTTTGCCCCTAATATACTTTTAAAAGTATTTTATAATAGCCAAAGTAAAAATTATAATTAACAAAAAAAGATGTGTTGTTGTGTAAACAAAAATAAAAAAAAAATCCTTAAGCAAGAAAGCGAAAATTTATAAACAACCTAGATGTTAAAATATTGAAGAAGAGTTTTATTTTAATGAAAATATATATTTTGTTTATTTATGCCATTATTTAATCATAGGAAGGCAAGCAAACTTTATTTCAGTTTCTCTAGAATCAGAAATGGTTGATGAAAGTTGGATAAAATGTTTTGCAATTCTGAAAACATCATTAAAACAAGATTTGAAAGTCAATAGGAAGATGCATCGGAACATAATTCTAAAATAATAATAATACATACTAGTATTACTCAGTAGTAACGCTAATAGTAATGTTCAGTCAGAAAGTCTTTGTTATGTTTAAATAAGATACTAGAACCAATCTTAATTTAAAGAAACAGTAAGACACAACAATTTTAAATTTGTATTTCAATACCGCAGTTTTCATTCCTATCTCCTCTATTTCAAAAAGCTTTTAAAAACTGTTTCTGTCTTAGACTAAATATATTGATATTATAGCTTAAGGTATATTGTCTGAGGCAGAAAGAAAAGGAAACATATATTTTTTTTAAAATTCTTTTCATTGTACATTTTCTTTTCATAGCTATTCTCACTTTGTTATATTGTTTGTCAATTCCAATTAAGGAAACAATTATACGTTCTTGGAAAAAAAGTGTTTTTCTTTAATAATATATAAAAGAATATATATAATATGATAATATATATTATATATCATATAATAAAATAATATATATAAATAATAATATGTTTCAATGTAATATAAAAGAGTGATCCAAAGCTATTAATGAAATGGAAAAAAATAAAATATAGAATAGATAAGTTAAAATGAAAAGTGCGTTCTTTATATTTTTCGACTCAAATTCATTGCGAGAAATTTCTAATATGTTTAGAAAATGCTATGGACATTTATAAATTTGAATACTGTGCAAAAATAACTTTGGTTGACAACTAAGCACCTTCTATTTTTGTATAAATTTTAACATTTGTATGTCGTTAAATGTTTATTGCATAATGTTTTAGATCATTCGAAAGAGGTTGTTTAGTTGTACCTAAATCTGTGGTTTTGTTTTGTTCGAGATAGTTTATTTTAACTTTCAGATAATTAAAACGGAGTCAAGTTGAGAAAAATGAGCATTTTCGACCCCTTCTTCTCTTTGCCTTTAATTGAAGTTTTGAGATCCCAAAAGTTTTTGCATGACATTTGTATGGTGTTTAGAGATGGAGCCATAGCTGAAAAAATACTGCTTGTGATTAGAAGGCTAAGTTTAAAACAGAACATTTTGATCTCAAAGTTACAACTCGTTCTGGCTGACCAGTTTAGTTTGATGAAAGGCGATGAAACCACCTTTTGCACAAAAATACTCGTCAAGCGACAACGACGTATTTTCCTTCCAGGTCAAACGTTTGAGGACAGAAACTCGAATATATTGCGCGAAATATGCGTCTTACATTGGCCATCTTTGCTTAAAATATACCTTTCCGTCATTGAACTGAGAAACGCTCTTACCTATTTCTTACAATTTAATCGATAAAATGTGATCGCACTAGCTGCGTCTGGATTGAACACAATTTTAGTAAAGGTCATTCCTTTAATAATTTTTTGGATACTAATCTTATGGATTATGTACAACATTCCAATAGTCCTTATTCCTTATTTTCTTATCCGCTTAAACCATTCGGGTATCAATACAAAATACTTAAAAATACTTTTTTTTGTGCTTATAAATCGTTCCTGGCAAGCAGCCTCAAGGTTTTTCATACGACGCAAATTCAACAATACTAGAAGTATTAAAATACTTCTCTACAATATTCTACAAAAACAAAAGTAATAAAAATATGCAAAAGAAGTAGAATTCTGTACCAGGATTTCAATTTTGGATCTGAAAATATTAAACATAAATTACTCTACTAACTATAAAATGAACCAATCCATGTTAAATATAAATTTATTTAAAGCAAAAAATAACGTCTTCTTTTTCAATTCAAGAGTTAAAACAACTTTATAACTCTAAAAATATCATAATATTAACAAGTTTTCTTATCTTTCTATGCTCTTACAAAAGACTTTTATTTTGATAAAAGCGAAAAAAAAGAAAAAACTCCGCGTCAAGTATTGTTCATCAGAGCTACAACAAATCATAAAACCTGGAGAGTACTGGAAAAATCTTAGAAATTTCCAGAGATGTCACCAGCCCTTTGAGCTGATAAAACTTCCAGTTTTTAAAATGAATTTTGCTTTCGAGTCAGTAACTTTGCTTTTTCTTAAATAAATCTTTTTTTTATGACTGAAAGCATGAGAATTATTTATTTTTGCTTTTCTCTGCGTAATGCAAAGCTTTAAATTTTTTTTCCCTTCGTCGAAATATTATCAACGTTAATTTTATTTCTTAAAGGGTTATATTCGGTTTATTTCAAAGAAATCAAAGAAGTAATAGTATTATGGAATGGGTGTTTGTTAAAACCAATAATATTTTTTTATTGCATAAGTCTTAAAATTTAGAATAAAAGCTTCGTAGTTTGTTTTAATTTTTTTATAATAGGATAAGATCATCGATATATAATCATTTTATATAGAATTTACAGATAAAATAGTTTATTTTTTTGAATTTTCACTTCAAGATTAAAATTAAGATTTAAAAAAATAAATTGACGATATTTTTTATAATTTTTTTTCTCTGTAAATTGCATTAAAGGTAAAGCTTTTTGGGTGAAAATTAAGGAATTCAAAAGCTTTAAATATATCGAAACATCAAAAAGCTGTTAACAAAACAAAAGTTTCCATTATGTACTATGTATGCAGACAATCAATCTCTGTATCAACGAATTTCTTAACTTATACTGACAGTCAATTTGTAATGTTTTAATATTCTTGCAGTATAATTTTAGTAGTTTATCGTTTAAGATTTTAATGGTGTTTTTACATTTGTTCAACATCTAACGTTGCTTTAAATTGAAATGTCTAACTTTGTAATGTATTATTGAGGAATAATCTTATTACTAAAACATCGATATATTCTTTATTTTTCAATTAAAGTGTTAAAACAACTTTAGAACTCTAAAAATATCGTAATATTAACAAGTTTTGCTATCTTCCATGATCTTGCAAAATACTTTTATATTGACAAAAGTGAAAAAAAAAAACGATATTTTTTTTTAATATACCAACCATATGAAAACAAACAATAGGACAAAGTCAGTAGCGAAGTTCGGCAATATATGACGCTTCGAAATAAAACTATAAAACAATTTTTTCAAAATAATAATAATAAAAACAATAATAAACACTATTTACAACAAGAATATGACGTAAACAAAGGGAAAATTTTGCAAACATTGTTGAAAATATTACAAAAAGAATGATGAACCATACAACGAAAACACTGTTCGATAGTTTTTTAAGCTAGCAGTGCCATCTGCTGATGAACTTTATGAATAATTTTAAAACTTGGTGATAGTAAATGTTTTGACTTCCTAAGCATTAAAATATTTGTTTCTAACTCATTTTCTCCTTATCAATTATTTTTTCAAATCGTCGATTATTTTCAGGATATAAAATCAATTTATTAAGCCCTTTAAAGAGAAAAAATAACACAGCGTTTCAGATATAATTTTTTCGAATACAATGTCTCCAATCAAGTAGACAAACCCTATGTCTATTTTTCAAGATATACAGACGAGCCGTGATTATGAGTGGAGTGGATAGCAAGGGCCTCATGGATGACAAAAACCATGGACAACATTAAAGTAATTAAGAAACTAAACTCTAAGAATAATTGTTAAATCTATTCAACAATTCGTAGGTTCAATAAATGTGTATTTATTTATTTGTCTGAATCTGATTTCTTAAGTCGCTATTCAAAATGATAACCGTTCAAAGAGAAATTCACATCCGGCATGTCAGTTTAGGAAATGCAATAATTATAATAATAAATTTTTTTTTTTGAGAAATATGAAACAGTTTGAGAAATTTCTCCCGAAGTATTCTAGCCTCTTATAATTGTTGAATTATCCATAGTAACACATGTGATGGGGATTGCTTGTAATATTTACCCTTTAAAATCCCGAGCGTATAAGGCGATGAACTTCATTTTCACTTAGACCCCTGTGCTCCAGCTACAATTGAAATTGATTAAATAATAAAAGAATTAAAATGATTAAATAACGAAAAAGAAGTGAAGAAATTCTCTCTTTTTCCTTCTATATAAATGCTTGCATTTATTCCAAAAGCCTGGCTATATATATATATATATATATATATATATATATATATATATATATATATATATATATATATATATATATATATATATATATATATATATATATATATATATATATATATATATATATATATATATATATATATATATATATATATATATATATATATATATATATATATATATATATATATGTGTATATATATATATATATATGTATGTATATGTTACCGTTAAAAAGTATGTAACGCAGTTATTTCATAGAATACCTAGTTATTCTATGAAATAACTACCCATTCTATAAATTAACTAATGAGAGACAGTTAAAGTGTAAAATAAACAATTTATCTAAAATGAAATAACTAGGTATTCTATGAATAAACTAATGATAGACAATTAAAATGAAAAAGAAGCTATTTATCTAATTTATGCAGCGTATAAATAGTATTTATGGAAACGTACCATAAAATCATTTGCTACAAGGATTACTAAAATGACACTTGGAATTACAAAGAACATTATTTCTACAAACAAAAACATTTTTTGTTGACACACTGGATTATGGCCTGGAATAGTTCATAAATGCAGTAGGAGTGGAAGGTAAATGTATTTGTCGTGCGAGATATATGATATAGATTATTTTACACTTTAACGGACACGATCAGTTATTTCATGGAATAACTAGGTATTCTATAAAATAACGGATTTCATACTTTAACGGTAACATATATATATATATATATCAGAATGAAGCAAAATTTTACATACGCTGATATCTGTAACGTTGAACGTTGATATAAGTAAAAGTTTCAAAGCAAATTGATCTTTTATTGCGGACAAAATACAAATGAATAGGATTTTAGTACTCTCTTGGGCCACCATCAGCCAAATGCGGGCCGTACGGTCGAGTATTAAGACATACAAGTCCATTATGTTGTCTTGTGCCATCTCATCGCATTCCACTGCTAATCAGTCTATAAAAAGACTACTAAATCGTCTAAATTCAAGAGCGTGCCAACTTATTGTCCCAGATGTGTTTGTTAGGTGACAAATCTGGGGATCGAGCAGTCCAGGAAAAAGTATTCTTGTAAAACTCTTGCTGTGTATTGCGTTGCCGAAAAATGGCTTCTTATGGCCGAGCCATGTGTGGCAACACATGTGAAGGAAATATGTCGCAAACATACTGATGGCTCGTCATGGTGCCGGTGATCACGTGTCATATAAAATGATCATATCATCGCACTAGCTGTAGAAACTGCTGTATAGTGAAGAATGGATTTAGGCGTTCACCACAGTGACTCCATAATCGTAGACGATAGTTATTACTTCCGTCATTAATCCTGAATTTAACACCGAAGATGGCTGCAGCTCTGTCCCATCGAGAGCGACACGACTCCTAACGTAGGCAACGGGGCCAATACTGCCTACGCTATACAGCTGCAGTGCACCACTTCTATAGCTTCTGTGATGGTTTGGGGGTTCCAAATGAGGATAATTGCAATCACAGTGCATTTTGGAACATTTTTTTATTGATTGTTTCTTTGAACAGTTAGAAATAGATCAATTTTGTAATTTCCTATAAGGAAAAAGCCTTAACTATTGCTTTTGTTTTGAATAAACTTTTCAATTTGTCTCTTTATTATTTTGAAACAATCATTTTAAAACTTAAAGGCATGTATTTTTCTCTTATTCAATGTCTCATTGTTTTACAAAATAAATATAAAACCAAAGTCCCAGTCTTCAAATGAAAATTTCATTTATCGACATTCATGGCTTATTGCAAACTGAGTTAAAATACAAAGCAGAAAAATGATTGAATTTAATACTTATATTAAAAAAATTCCTCCAATAGTTTTATTTTTCATTTTTCCTTAAATCGACAGATGTATTGGAATTCCGATGAGTTGTTATTTGCCTTACCCATTCATTTCATTCGTTGGAACTTGTGTTACATTCGTGTTTCGTCTTTTTCTTATTCGAAAATTCAAAATTTCTTTTTTGAGATAATATTTAGAAGCTTACTTAATTTTCAGTATTAGAGCAATTGAAACGAATATTTTTTGATCAACGCAATATTAATTTTTTTAGCTATTTTATTTTAAAAATGGTAACGAAGTATTTTGTTTATTTCTTTTAAATCGTTGGTTGATAAATAAAGAAATATATATTTGCCTGTATGTACCTCTGAAATTAAAGATTTAAATGTATTAAACTGTAAATATATTAAAATTTAGATTTAAACAATGAGTACCATCATACTGTTGTGGGTGCAGCGTTGGATCAGAGGATCGAAAAAATTGAATCCCCGCGATAGCTGGTCGACACGAATTTCGCTCCAGGCTCACTTCGACTACAGTGCATAAGATATTCCCAGTGGTAGACGGATCATTGGTTAGAATCCCCTTGCTATCTGGCTAACCGTGAGAAGTTAACCTCGCATTGTTAATGAAATTGCCTTAAAATGTTCACCACGAAGAATCCAGAAGTTCCCTTGTTTTGTGGATTAGTTTCAAAATCATAAAGCTACTGTATATTAAACATTGATAGACATAAAGCCCAAAATGGGTCTGCTGCAAAGCACTGATTATAAAAATGAAATTAGGAGGCTCTTGTATTAAAATCTGTTTAATGAACAATGAACAATTTTCTTTTAAACTAATAATGTTTATTCATGTCATTTATTCTTTAAATATATATATTTTATTAATATTTGTAAATGATTTATATTTATAAATAATTTATATTTATAAATAATTTATATTTATAAATAATTTATACTTAAAAAATAATTTGTTTGAAAATAATTTATATGAAACGGAAAATTCATTTCTATGAACCACAAAGATAAAATTTCCTCTGAAATAAATGACAGATGAAAGTTTCATTTATCGGTTAGGCTGTTAGCGCGATAAAAGCAAAAGCTCTTATCTAAAACTTTGGCAATGGTGACAGAATAAAATACACATCCTTAGGACTTAGTTATCTTTTTAGTAGTGTTTGATCCAAGAATAAATTTCTCGTCTATTTTCTATTCATTAGTTTCAGACAAAAAGAATATTTATGAATATGTTCCTTTTTAGATAGTTTTTGCTTCTATTGAAACATTACTGTAGCCTTCTAGAAATATGCTCTATGATACAAATTACTTTATTCTCTTTAAAGACTTAATTGCTTGTATTAGAAGAAAAAAATTCTGCCTTACGGCCTTTCATATATTGCATAATAATGCTTTTAGAACTTTTTCACCCGTTCTCAACAATAATGGGAAAATTAAATTAGATGCTTACGCCGCAACTCCTCTTGTTTTTTCTTTAAATATTAATTTTATTATAGGACACTAATTTTTAAGAATTTTAGGAGTGACAGAACATTGTTATAATATATATATATATATATATATATATATATATATATATATATATATATATATATATATATATATATATATATATATATATATAATATATACAAAAATTTTTTAAAATTATTTTTTTAAAATATTTTACTATTAATTGTGTCAGCTTTTGTGAATTAAACTGTTGTCTGCTCTCATTAGCATGTTTAAAGTTATATTCTCAAACCATTAGCATTGCATGAAAATCCAATTTTTAGATCAAAATTATTTAAGTAATGAGTCGTTTAAGTATCAAAAACGAGTATTTAAGAAAAATAAAGCTGTTGAGGTTGGGATAAAAAGCTTTTCCCGATACGTAGTTTAGGAAAAACTTTCTTAATTATGCATATCCTAATCTTCAGCATAAATAAGCTTAAAAACAAAAAAATAATAATAACTAAATAAAATTACAAAAAATAAAGTTTTTAAGTTCATTTTTCTATAACTCATGTTAACACTCTTCATCAACGAAACCCCGATTTTTGCTCCGTCTTTCGAAGCGAACTAATTGCAATCGACAGGGGACTAGAGAAAATCTTGAGTGAAGGGCACCTTGGAAATACTTGGATACTATCTGACAGCCGTAGTTCAATTCAACACCTCAAAAATTGGGCCCTCATTGGAGATAAAACCAGTTTTTCGATCTTACAAAAAGTAAAGCTCATTTCCCAACAGCATGAGGTCCACTTTCAATGGATCCCGTCCCACGTCGATATCCACGGCAACGAGTTGGCTGACACTCTTGCAAAGAAGGGACTAGACCATCCAGTCCCCTCCACCTCAGAGCTTACATACCTTGAACTTTTTGCAAGGCAAAAGGCCCAGAATAAACAAAAGTGGCTGCTTCCACCTATTCACTACTGGTATAAAGCAAAAAGACCAGGACTCTCTCTATCTCTCCCTGGTGACAGGCAAACCAACACCTGCCTATCCCGACTGGCCAGTGGACACCTGAAAAGTCTCACATTTTCTGCAAATCAAAAGATCTTTCCTCTTTGCCCTAAATGCCAACAAAACCAGGCATCACCTGAGCACATCTTGATCTGTTTAGGGCTGGACTGGAACGATATTCATTCCTCTCCCATTCTGGTTTCGGATTTTCTCAATGTTAACGGATTCATTGATCTGGTCTGACCCCGTCAGACCAGATGGGAATTAGCAACAACAACAACAACATAACTCATGTTAAGTAAGGTTTATACGTTTTGGTTTTTATTTTAAAATAGGCTGTATCTATTAGCTATTATTTATTATTATGCTATATCTATTATTAAGCTATATTTGCTATTATGCTATATCTATTATTAAGCTATATTTGTTATTAGCTATATAAAGCTATAGTTATTATTGGCTATATTAAGCTAAATTTATTATAAAAGTAGTCTATAAATTATATAATTAAGTTATATTTATATACATATATTTGTAAATATAAGGATTTAATTTAATTAATAAGCTGTATCTATTAGCTATTATTTATTATTAAGCTATATATATTTATTAATAAGCTATATTTGTTATTGGCTATATTAAGCAATAGTTATTATTAGCTGTATTAAGCTATATTTATTATTAGCTATATTAAGTTAAATTTATTATAAAAGTAGGCTATGAATTATAAAATTAAGTCTAATTTACATATATATATATTTGTAAATATAAGGATTTAATTAAAGCTATATTCGAGAAATGGAAAAAAAAATCTTTTCTTCGCATTGAAGTAATTTTAAAGAAATTATTTGTTAAGACAAATTCATATCAAAAACTTTTTTCCTCAGATTTAGGAATAAAAGAAATCTTATAGCTTTAAGACAAAATCTATAAAAGAAGTTTTATCCAAGTAGAATAGAAATCTAGAAATCCAATTTTTGTACTATAATGGGATCTTTTCTAGTGCTTTTAAAATAAGTAGAATGTCTACAAATACTCTTTGAAGAAAATTGTGAACCAACAAACTTAAGAAAAGAGAGTTTTTTTAAATCACTTCCGAAAGTTTCTAATAAAACAATCTCAATATTTCAAACATCCTTATGTTTCGTAACGTAAATATTTAAAAGATAATCAATCAAATAATGCTTGGAACAAATATATAAAAGAACCATTTATACACTGCTTTCTTTCTACTTCTGTTCAAACATTCCGTTCCTTTTCAAAAATTCTACTTTGATAAAGAAGTTTGGATTTCTTTTATGATTTATATAAGATTTTTACTCTGACAGTAAAGGTTCTATGGTATAAAAGTTATTAACTATTGCAGTCAATTAAACAAGAATCATTTTTTCGTGCTATTTTTTGTCACAACTCATTAAAATTTTTTTACGTGAAAATTCATTCCTTAGATCAAAAGTTTCTTCCATTTTTTTATCATGCATTGAATGATTTTATTATTGAAAACGAGTATTTAAAATTTTAAAGATATTACACTTGAAGCATTTCAATAATAAAATATAGTTATTCTGCTGGTCGGTAGGGAGCTGGGCCCATGTCCGAGAGTTCGTGGGTTCGAACCCCGCCGACCGAAGACTCCCCGTATAGTAAAGTGACTGATGCACGTTAAATCGGTCGAGTCGCAAAAGTCCTCCATGTTCCCATAACAAATCAATACTTCTGGGGGTACTGGATTGGAGATCAATCGTTCTCTGATTCTGGTCAAAATTACGGTCTGTGGATGAATGAATGGATGTATGAATGGGTTCGCCCTATAAACGGGTGTGACGTATGATGTGGCAGAAGTTGAATTCTTGGTCATAGATGGCGCCACTGAAAAAACAAGAACAATCGCACCCCCTCTGCCTAAACAGGCATACGTCACCAGCAAGTTATTCTGCTACAGCAGTTATTCTTTTTAGTAATAATAAATGTTCCTTAAAAATGAAAAGTTAAGAATTTTCGAAAATTTGCAAGTAAAATAAAGTAGGAATTTGTATCACCCTAAATCGCACCAACCTGGAAAGTATTGAGTAATGATGATTAAGCGAATATTAAATTTTTGAATAAACCAAATACTGTCTAATAGAAAATTAAGAAATGCAATATTATTTAACTTTAAGTTCAAAAAGTACAGCTGTAAAGTATATGTTACCAGCTTATAAAATATTAATGGAACATTATGATGAGTATCTCTTAGTTTAAGAATGACATTTTATGCAATGTGTCTTCAACTGAGTTAGCTTTAGACAAAGGAAAATCAATGGCCAGGTTCAATTTAAATGATGATTATATCCTGAGTCTAAAAAAATGCTTCGTTTAATATCTAACCAACAAATTGTTTAACAAAATAGGTTTTTAATTATTTAGTTTTTAGTTTTTGTTCATAAGTTCATTAAGCGCATAATGAATCTATAATTAAATGCAACTATTATGTAAGCTATGTTTATTGAATTTCGTAGTTGTGAATATTATAATTACAAAGTAGAAGTTCATTAATATCTAAGTGCATCATAAATAGATACTTGAATGTACTTAAATTTCTATTTATGGAACGTTTCACTATATTGATCAATTATTATAAAGTCATTTGAAAGTAGACTAAATCTTTAAAACATTGATTAGAAACCAGCGGGAATGTTTCCGATGTCAAAATCTCTTCACACAGTTGTATTAATTCATGAAACATATTGTTTTCAATTATTCATTTGAATATACTATATGGATTATCCTTATTTCTCAACTCTTTTATTACGATTTCCACAGCATAATTTATATCTCTTATTTACAAAGTTTAAATAATTAAAAAAATGGCTTAAGAATTACAGAACTATTACGTTATATAGCGAAATTCAATTTGTGAAACTTATTGTCTACTTCAATTTGAATTATATTTTTTATAACCATTTGGGTAAATTAGATTTATCCTTGTTTCTCAACTGGAGACAAGGAAGGGGGAAAAGGTCCATGAAAATTGGTTCTGAGGAAACGAATTTTAAGGTTTGAGATTGTTCTGTTCAAGAGCTACTACAAGATTGAAATCGTAAAAATAAAAATACTCATGAGTATCAGAAGCATCAAACTTCCCCAAAAAATTTCAAAACTTACTATTTGTTACGTTGCGAAAAATAACATTTGAAAGTCGGGTTAGGCAAGGACTGCCAATCAATACTTCCTCAATAGAACTATCTTTGTCACTATACTTTTTGTAGAAACAAGAACCGTTTTTCCGAGCATGTTCAGGTTGTAATGACTCTCGGAGGAGAACCAAATTTTCTCTTTATTGATTTGCTAAAACTTAATAATCCAAAGAATGTGACAGTTTCTGATCTAATTGAAATTTTTGTAATAAAAAATACTTAAACCGTTCTAGTTAAGATGAAATTAAAAAAAATGCTTTGAATTATAGAAAGCTTAGATCACATAGAAAACTCGAATTGCTAAGTTTTTTTTATTTTTTTGTTGTTATTATTTTTTCTCCTTTAATTAATTTGAATAAATCAGTTCTTTGTTTCATAACTCATTTTCCGGGATTATCAATTGTAGAAAATATATGTTTTTTGTTGTTGAAATCTTTTAAGTTATGATTAAAAAAAATCATTTTTATGAATTATAAAACTATTAGACCATAAAACACAATCCGAATTGTGAATTTTTCAAGACTTTTTCTTTTACAATAACTCATTTGAATTTATTTAAAGTAACAATTTGGATAAATTAGTTGCATACTTGTTCCTTCAACAATTTCTAGTTTGAAAAATATATGTTTAAAAATATGCTGAAAAATATATGTATGGTTTCGAGTTATGATAAAAAAAAAATACAAAAGTGACTATTAAAAATTACAAAACTGTTGGATCATACAATACAACTCGAATTGTAAAATTATTTTTATTGTCTATCATCATAATTATCTATTTGCAACCAGAACATAAAAAAACGGTTCGTATAAACGGAAATCCCGTTTCATATTTTTTGTTTTGCTCTCTTTGCGTCTTCTTTACGTGAATGCATGTAACCTACACTTGATACAAATTTTGATCCATTTAGTAAGATAGATTAACTGTAAGAAAAAGTGGTTCAATGTTGAACCGTATTATCAGTAACATAGATCCACATTTTAATGAAGGGTTTCATTGAATCAAGCTTTCGTTTATGTTGAAGTATAATATCGTATAATCAAGTCTGAGATGGTTTAATTTGCACGAAACTATTATTACAGTAGGCACTGTGTTAAAGTTGCAGAAACAGTTGCCCGGAATTGTAATACAACTTCTTCCAAATTTCTAACAGTGTAGAGTTTCTAATTTCAAAATCTGAGACCGAGTTGCTTATGCCATTATGATATGAAAGAGTAAGAAAAATTATCATTAAAAAGAGCTATTTATTATAAAAAATTAAAAAAAAAAAAATTAATTTCATTAAATTTTTACTATTATAAAAAAATAATCATTATTCTTAATTTGTAGATAAGTAAATGGCAAAATATGGAAAATAATTATGACGCCAATTAGCAATCAACGAACCATTAATTTTATTTGAGAAATTTTTTTTCGATTTTTAATCGAAAGAGTTGATCAATAAAATTATATCTTTAAGCATCATTTTACCAAAAACAAAATTTTGAATTATAGACCGAATAAAAACTGGGAAGAATGTATGATAGAAGCACATTGCAGTCATTAAATTGCAACCCAGAGAAAAGTAGCATTAGAAATCATTCAGTTGCGGTAATTTCCAGAAATTCACGAAAATGGAAAGAAATACCTGTTTCCATAATGCTGTATAATGTTCGATAAGAAAAAAAACAACAGCCAAGAATCAGTCCAGGGCAATAAAAAGAAGCTGACCACAGAAAGAAGTTCAAAAAGGTTCTTTTATTTTGATTGAGCTGATAATTGATTTGAATCGGCAATACTTAATTTTGGTAACGAGTTACCATTCGTCTCCAAAATTGGCCGGAAAATCAAAAGGCTCTAATAACATTGTCTTTTGGGATGGATCAATCGACAGTTATGTACCTAGATGTTGAAGCTTGTTCTCCTTTTTTTGTTGAAGAATCACATTTTTCATGACGCTGATGGAGGAGCTACTGGTTGAAGATCCATTATGGAAGCCACTTGGCGTGAAGGAAATCTCAGACAGTAGCGAAAGGATATTCATGCTTGAAAGACTATCATGAAAGCCGCTTGGTGTAAAAGAATCTTGGGCAGTGGTGAGACGACATCGCTCGTTTCTTGGAATGGAGCGGCAGGCTGAAAAAAATCTTACTAAGTAATGCTTACATGTACCTCAAATGCTCGGTTCATGTGTGAAAGCCCGGTTCGCGTGGGTGTCTCAGTATTTATAGCCTTCTTTTTTCTGCCCCAAATTGATCCTTTTTTGCAAACTTACTTTTGCCTCTTCAGTTTTTACCCATAGTTCTTTTCTAAAATTTCAAACGTTTGAAGAAGCAGTAAGAATACAACTGAACAGGACCAAACATTGACCTTTCCCTAAGAAATGACACGAAGCATATGGAGCTCAAAAGCGCAGACTCCGCCTACTCGTCACCAGGCTGGACACAGATTTATGCCTTATTAGCAACTATGAAAGAAAAAAGCAGCTAGCCGGTAACTCACAGAGAAAAAAAATGGTTGAACGAGGTCAAAGGTAAAAATTATCAAACTGAAAAACAGTCTCCGTATGCAACAGTGATGAAGCTCGATTTGACTCTTACACTGTTAAAAGGGCTTCAGAAGCCCACTCTTAAAATTTTCACTTTAAAAGTACGGTAAAATAACCGGCAGCAATCAGTCTATCCAATGATCGAAAAGTTTATAGGAAAAAATATTTATCCACCTTTATGGAACCATTTACAGATGGGATGGTTAAAAAAATTATAATACAAAACTATGAAGTTTTGTAAAAATTTACAACTACGAACGGCGAATCGGCAAAAAGGAAATTTAAATAGATATTAGATTTGCATTGCCCTTAGGTTATGTTAGGCTTTTCATTAGGTAATGGACATTGAAGTTAAGTTGTGATTGAGATGTGTTTTGTCAAGTGAACCATTGAATGTGGCTTAATAAGTTTTATCTAGTGATGGAATTTATAGTGAATGATTGGAAATACTGGACTTGTTTTTGATTGTTAACAGCTTCAATATCATTTTTTTAATGTTTTTGTTACTGTATTGGTTGAATATGGTTAAATCTCAACTAAACAAATTTCTATTTAACAATTTTTTCCGACCAATTTCTAACAATGTAGTTGCTTCAAAATAATAATGATATAAATGACTCAGAAAGTTTTTTGAACATCAACAACATGTTGCTGTCAAATTTATTATAATTAATAAATTTAATAAAAATATATATATTTATCAAAATTTAAAAAAATTGAACTAAAGTACCATAGAAGAGTCTTTAAAGAAACTTCTACTCAGACAATCAATAATCGTGGGTAAAAATCAGAGAATTTTACTGACTACTTCTCCGATGCATAGCATCGGAGAAGAGTATCAATTGTATCAAAATTCCTACAGCTAAGCATCGTATCAAATATCTCAGAAAGCAATTCTCAACCCAGAGAATTGTTTCTCCTAAACACCGCAGAATGTTTCTTTGTTACTGAGTCCACTCAAATGAAGTTTTAGAGCTAGAAAAGGTTGGGCGGGGACGTAGTGTTGAGATCAAATGATTACCATCACCATCTATAACTCGATCTTAATTATGGTAGTTTAGTGCGCGCGAACAGTATTATCTTTAGGACCATCCATTAGTGTAGATGACAAACAAAACCAATCAAATGAGCTCCTACATTCCTCTTTCGCAGTTAAAGTTCATCAATTATTTCCTGTTTGAAACAAAGTAAAATAAATAATACACCCATATCCTGATGCGCCAATATCGTTAATGAAATATCAGCTGCAACATTCTCAAACTAATTATCGAATGAACAGTAAAAATAGTTTTGTAAGATATTGTACAGTCAGCCAAAATTGAAAAAAAATGCTAAAAAAAGTAACCCTGAATAAATTTCTACCTAATCATCATATTTTCACTTACTATAACACAATCTTTATATAGGCTCGAAATTAACGGCTCAACAATGCTTATAGAGGATCGAAATTAACGATGGCCTGTTGATCCGAGACTACTAAAATTTGATTCGGACAGCCATAAAATAATTATCTGTGGTTCCTCGTGCCAACAATCGATGTTAAGGGATGGTTTTGGCTTTTTGAGTTTCGGTTTTTTGTTTTGGTCCGTGTTTTTGTCTCAAAATAATATTATTCCTAAATGATATAAAGTTTTGATGAACGTATTAATTTAATTTGATACCTTTAGCCCAAACTCGAATCATAAAAAGTAATCTTTTTGAAGCCTCTCTGCGTTCCATGTCCTTTCTTCTGTGTGATTGTGTGAATGTAACCCGATCTATAAACGGGTCTGTAGTTGTATAACGTGGGCGACGCTGCTCCTCAGCCATGGCTTAGCCATAGGTGCTCACTGGGTAACGAGAAGAGAGTAGCAATTCTGGCATTTCAGAGGCCAATGGGAAATAGACACACGTGCCCGCCATTAACCAGAAAAAAAAACCTTTTTAAAATAATCCTACTTGCTCACGCTGCAAGAATACTTAAAAAATTTTAAAATTTATTTCAGACATAAAATTAGCAATTAAGAAGAACAAGGCTACTATTTTAGATCGTACTACAGCTAGGGCAAAGATAATCCAGAAAGGAAAAAAATGGTTATAAGTTCAGTAAATACATGATGGGTCTGAAAATTGTGTTTTTAAAGAAAAATGCGTTTAAACTTCTATGAAATTTTCTAAATTATTGGTTGTGCCACAAACGGGAATTTCAGTTCAAATTTTTTGAGATAACCTTATCAGCAATGATGCCAATGAAGTGCCAATGATGCCCGTGAATGTGCGCACTGAATTTAAAAATTTCGTTCACAAACTTTCCTGATTTGCGTTTAATTCTTTTTATTGATAGCACTAAAAATGTAAAGTTATTTATAGTTTTCAGAAATTTTAAACATTTGGAGAACTATTATTTGAAATTTTTATAAACAATTCTCTTTTTCTACTCAAAAATGTGTTTTAATTTCAGTAAGATCTCAAGTAAATCTCCTTTCAGTAAGATCTCAAATAAAAATGCTTTGATAGTGTGAAAAGGAAATTTCTTGACAGTTAAATCTGAAATATTACAACAAACAAATTTGCTGGAAGAAAATGTAAATCTGAGTTTGTTAATGAAATCTAATTTTTTTTCAATTCTTTGAATTAAACGAACAGATCATTATTAAGTATGACAAACTTTATTTACCTCTAACCATAATTCACGTTAAGATGCCTAAAACTACAACTTGTTCTTCAATTTTACTCCTTTTTTATTAAATACATTTTTGCTATAAAATGAAATATTAAAGCAATAAACAAACTGCTTATTTATTTATGTTTGAAAAAGTTCTACGCAAAACTGCCTCTTGCAATCAAAAACGATTTTCTTATCTAGAAAAGAAAACGAAATCTTCATTTACATTTTCAAACAATTTAAGAGACAAAATCTTCCAACATGTTTTTTTTTAACTCTCATACTCAATAAAATTATCCTAACAAAAAATTATTATTCTTATTTTATTTTCCAACTTAAGGAAAACATTCATCGTAAATTTATTTTTGAAATTTTAAAACAAAAATGTCACATTTTTAAACAATAAACCATAAAAAGTTTTTATACTAAATGTCAAGTACATAAATTTCAATTGAAAAGACAAAGATGACACAAAATATATTTTGTCAGGAAATTCTCTTGATGATTCTTCTTAATTAGGCATTAGAAAGATGCTCACATATGTAGTTTCTTTATAGTAGTGGTCAAAACATTTCTGAAAGAATAAAAGAGATGAGGTTTAAAGCAGATGTATTTTCATCATCCCATTAATTTGATTTGACAAATCCATTGCTTTTTTGTGCAAAAAAGAAAGACATGTTTTCTACTTTAAGAAAACTCATTCTTTCTTACTTAAAGCATGAGATGGAAACTAAAGGATTGGATAGAAAATGAAAAGAATCTTTTTGGGATGCTTATAAGAGAATGACTTCTTTAAGGGAAAATAATCCAATGGTTTTTTTGAAAGGGAGTTTGATTCAAATGAATGCATGAAATGCAGGTTGTTGTCGAGAATTAATAAGTTTGTTGTTTATCTTGCTTGTTGCTCAACAAAAACTACTAAAAAGTTCACTTTTAAGTTACAAAAGGTATGCATGCTTTTAGTTGTGGAATGAAAACAATTGTGTTCGTAAGAGATAGCAATCAATTATATTAAAGAGATCAATTATATTAAAAAAACTATAACATTTAATTTCAATCCGCTTCTTTTCTTCTAAAACTAATTCAAATTCGATTTGTTTTAATGATTTCTCTGATGTGTATAGTGTTGATAAACAAATTGTTGAGTATATGCATTTTGCACTAATGAAAAAATTCAAGAAAATATATATATTTCTTTAACTCGTAAAGCCTATACGGAAATATGGCATCAGTTAATACCGTCGCAGACACAATGAAGTGGCCTGTGATATAGTATTAGTGCTATGATCACGTGATATAGGCATTAGTGCTATGATCGCGTTTGTGTAGAGATACCTCATTTACTCGCCAAAGTTTGTAGAGTAAGGACGTTTTGCAGCATCGTAGCTTAACCCAATCCT
The DNA here is from genome assembly GCF_982258835.1 of Parasteatoda tepidariorum. Lineage (NCBI taxonomy): Eukaryota > Metazoa > Arthropoda > Arachnida > Araneae > Theridiidae > Parasteatoda > Parasteatoda tepidariorum. The sequence continues at coordinate 51,908,656 of NC_141766.1, forward strand.
TGTTTTTTTAATTTACCCATTGCTAGTATGTCCTGTCATCATCATCTGGACGATGCCACAAAATAGCGAAAAGACTCGCGATGGTCCAATAACACCTGTTGTATGCCCCTCGGGGTTTCGAGAAATATGGAGTCAACTCTGTGAAAACAATTCAGACAGAAGGCGCAGTGATCTGTCAATTTGGTCAAGGTCTCAAAAGGGCAACAATGTCGTCCCAAGATAGTTATTTGATATTTTTAGTCTAAAGGGATAGGCCCATGAGAGTGAAACAACTGTCTCGAAACCTGTATAGTGTAACAGGAACATCTATTTCATGGATAACAGTCGCTCAGAGATTTGATGCAGATGGCCTGTATCCCAGGCTCCCTGTAATTTGTATCCTTTCATTTGTGAACCTCGAAAAAGACCGTCTAGCATGGTAACGAGAATACCTGCTTTGGCCAGAGGAAGAATAGGGTGAATTCTCTTCAATAATGAATCATGATTCAATCTGGACAGAGGCTCGAGACGTGTTCTTATCTGGAACGATCCCGGAAGTCGATGTCGGCCCTCTAACATTGTCGAAATGGACCACTATGATCGAGGTAGTTTGATGATCTGGAAATTCATCATGACAGATGGGTATATCGACCTTTATGTGTTCGATAGAGATAGTCTGACAGGTCAGCGGTACAGAGAGGAGATCCGTGAGAACTAGGTAAGATTTTTCTGTGGATCATATGGAGCGAATTTCATCTTTATGGATGATAACACCCGTCAACACAGGGCCCATTTAGTGGAGGAATACCTCCAATTGGAGAATATTCAATGACTGGGGTGACCTGCAATGTCTCCTAACATTAATCCAATCGAACACGTATGGGCCATCCATTGAGCTCTCAGTTGCTGCTCGAAGAGCAGCTTCAACGACCATCGATAAACTTAAGAGTGCCTTGATGCAAAAATGGATGCTGTTGCCACAAGTGTTAATAATGATCATGATAAACAGTACGAAGCGCCGATGCCAGAGTTTGTAGCCGTTAGAGACGGTCATATACAATATTAGACACATTTTTCTTTGACTATCAGGGTGTCGGGCAGCTGCTGTGCTGGACAAGTGACCAGTTTCCTTAGTTATGGTTGTTACCCATTTATTTTTTCTCATATATTGGTCTTTCATCGGATGATATTTTGGTCAGGTTCGATTTTATTTGCTTTGTTAGTTTTTTATTGCGAAAAGAAAGAGAGAAAAAAACATTTTTTTCATCAAATGCTTTTATCAGAGTAAAGTGATAGTTCTTGCTGTAAATTGTATCGTAAAAATAACTAATTTACTTTTACGTGAATTGCATCTTTTTGTCACAAGTTTTGGCGATAATAAGCACCAAAAATGATGGCAAATAACAGTAATTGTTCTAAATGTGTAATGGACTGTTTGTGTTGTTTAACGGAAATTAATCATGGTGTTTCGTTACATCATATTTGGTGTAAAGAAGTTTCCAGTATTTTTGGTGTGAAGATACACTGAAATTTTTAACGTCGTAGTTAGAAACTGTAACTTCATCAAACAGAGCTAAAATAGGCAAAACATGGAAAGAGGCGAAAAATTTGATCTCAAATAGAGTTTAATGGAGAGCTTGAATAAAGTGTGAAGAGAAATATTTATGCATATTGTTTAAGTCAGGGGTGTCAAATTCAAAAGCTAACTTGGGCCAAATAAGCAATGCTTAACTTTAGGTGGGCTGTAAAAAAAATGTTCATAGAAACAAATATTTTTATTTTGAATAGCACATTGTAATAAGCATATATAAAGTTAAATTATTGTTTGATACTTGACATCTCTTCTCTGCTACTATCTTTCCTATTTCGGGAGAAATTGTTTTGGCTGAGACAACTTTCAAAGTTGACCCAACATGAGAGTTATTAATACGGTTTCAGACAGGAGATTTATTTCCATTCATAACAGAAAATAATTGCTCGCACTGATAAATACTTCCACACATGGAAATAATTTCATATGCGAATTTTCGAGTATTTTCAAACCTTGCCGGTAAATATTTGTAAAATTCAGGCATTACCACTTCAATGAATTTTGCCTCCAAATTTGAGTCGCACTGAATCTCAATCACTTCCATTTGCATTCTACTGAGTCTATATTTATTGAGAAAATCGACGAAAACAAACAAAATTTGTTGAGGAATTAAAATCTTTAAACCTTGTTTCAAATTCCATTCTAAGATTTGAAAATTTTTCTGCGAATTTTTGATACGATGCAGTATCCCTGGAATGGCAGGTTCCGCAAGCCAATTAGAATTTTACATTTTCGCACGTACAATTTAAAATTATAGTTTATAAATAAAGTATATTATATATTCATATGCTAGTTTCCTTTCTAATTCACATTTCTAATTTATTTTTACTTTGCGTCGGATATATTGACTGAGCCACCAAAATGCTCATCTCGGGCTGCGAGTTTGACACCCCTGGTTTAAGGCAATATAAACTTTCTATAATTATGCCAATAAAATTTTAAAAAACGCAACTGTTATTTATAATGCAAAAAATAGATTTGATACTTTTATGTCATTTTTAAAAATCTGACACATAAATATATGCAATTTTCAACTATCAATTTACTAATCAAAACAGGAACTAAATTATCACAATTCTTTTATTACGGTTTATTGAATTTAGAATTTTAACGAGATCATTAAAAAATTCTATTTAATTTTTACGAAAAAAGTATTTTAACTTATACAAAAGTATTTGAAAACAATTCTTAGGAATGTTTAGAGAAAAATAAATACTCCAATTTCGATCGAGTATTGGTTTTCTTCCAATCAAAATTTACATTTGAAAGGAATAAGAAAATATTGGATTTTTGGCAAAAGACTTTATTTTATTTTGTTTGGCTTTTTATTTTGTTTCTTAACCCTTTTGACTTTTCTTTTAAATCAATTAATATTATTTACTTTATATTTAAATTATTCAAAATGAAAGTGTTGAATCAGATTGTTTTTTAGTACTGTTCACTCATTATTTTAAAAAGGAAATTTTAATGACTTTTGTAAATGTCACTTTACAATCAAAATCCCTCATTAAGTATAATTAAAATAAATTGAAGAATTGTTAAAAAAAAAGACTTCTTATATAAACACTCATTCTTTCTTTAATAGAATTAACGTTTTCTCGGTTCATCAGATGTAAAATACATCAGATTGAAATCCTTTAATTTTTACAAGAGAGAGTCTCTGAATTGATATTGTAAAAAGCTTTCCGGAATTTATTAATTTGTTAAAAATGAATATTTCTCTATTCTTAATATTTTAATTACAATAATCTATTCGAATTAAAAAAAAATCTAACAACATATCATTTTGCATCTAGAAATATTTCAGTAAATGAAAACGACGAATACTTTTTCTGACGAGTTATAATTAATCAATTTTTTAGTTCGAAACAGGAATATTCAATAATTTTATTCAAAATGTTTTAATGTTTTAAAACAGGCATATATAACCAGGCATTAAATAAAAATATCGAGTCACTAAAATGATATAAAATAACCCCTTAGAAATAAAGCAAAATTATTAATATTAAAGAAAAAATGTGAAATTATTAACATTAAGGAAAAATAATATAAAATTGACTAATTAATCTATTAATGCCCATATCTTTCATTTCCAAAAATGTTTTGTATTTAGCTAAACATTAGCTAAACCAAGTCCCGTATTTTTTTGCTTTATTTCAAAACGTTATAAAAAATGTAGGCTTGGCAGCCTACATTTTTTATAATGTTTTTCCGAAAAAAAAAACACAGTTGAACATGCTATTGCAATTTTGAAAAAATGGATAAAATTTTAATTGAAAAGCCTATTGAAAAGGGAATTAAGATGTTATATATGAATATGTATTGTTTTCATTATAGATAAAAGGAGTTCGATAAATATTTCGTTATTTGCATTTGTAGAACATTTGATATGATGTGGTTTCTTTTAAACATCGTGCCTATGGAATGTATTTGACAAAAGCGTGCCAAAAATGATTAAGTTAATTAATTTTATGCTCCTTAATTTAATACTCTTTAATTTGTTCGTTATTATCATCAAATTGTTAGAAAAAATATATTATTTAAGAAAAAAAAAACTAAATTTTAAGCGAAGTAGCTATTATGTTCAATATTTTCACATGCATAGGTAATGTTATGGGATTACAGTAATTTTTTTTTCAAAATAACAAAATAAATCAATTGACATAATTTTCAAGATAAATATAATAAACTACTACAACAATATTATTATTTATATCAACTGTCATGAATTCCCATGTCTCTCAGATTCCTTTGAACTGCAAATTTACAAAAACCAACAAGAGGCACAAAACTGCTGAACTTTTCGAGGGGTAATTTAATAATAAGTATTTCCATCTGTGGGGAAAATGGTAAATTACATATTATGCTTTGGACGAACTAAGTTCGGGATTCACGGAATTTCTCTGCCCGAATTCAGTTCGAGTATTTCAAAATTGGCGAGTTCGGATGTGTCAAATCAGTTCGGACGTCACACACAAGGGGTTAAAATGTTTCGAGATCTATGGAATGACAAGATTTTTGACGAGACGCGAACTCGGAAATATTTGATGGGATCGTTTCTTTACTCCTGCGTCTTTTCAGTGCTCTTAGAGTGTTTCTTTAAATTTGTTTTTAAAGATTTTAAATTTTGTCGCACCACATGATAGAATGTTTCAGGGGTTAATGAATTTGATTGGTTAGCCAGTCCACTGGGCTTAATCCCTGGATGCATTCTTATTCAACGCATGATTACGGTCAGTTTCAGGCAGAAAGTGTTCCAGTTACTAACGATAAAAAATAATGCACGTAATGCTGTCTCGACCATAAAAATACAGGTATGACAGTAAATTGCTTCTTTCAAAATGTATGGCCATTCACCGTGAATTAACATTATGCTTGTAAAAGTTATCTTTAGTTTCGGTCTAGATGTTGTTTGAAATCCGATTTTCTGTTGGTTGAATCAAAGTGAACCTGGAATCATGTGAAGTAGTGCTGCCTTTCATCGGGGAGTTAGAGACAGGTATTCTTTGCTTGTGGTCACTAATAAAGAAAGAGATGTATTTTGGTGCCAGCTGTCATCGAACACGGAAGCTGTTTCGATTACTTTTGAGGCTGGATTCTATATCCTCCAGAGAAAAGGGTTTACTCTCTCGAACAGGGTGAGTTAAGAAGTTTTTAAAAAACCATATTTATTACAATTTTTAACTCGTGAAGTATTTTCTTAGCAATACTTTGGACATTTATCTAAATATCTGGTTTATATCTGGAATTATATCTGGAATATCTGGAATTAAAAATTTGTTCAGTTCTTCCACAATAATTTTTTAAGAGGTTATTTTTGTCCACACTTCTGTCACTACATGGGGCTAATGGGCACAGGCTATAGAGCTAGTGTGGATAAATTTGATAGCTTATTAAGTAGTCATTTATTATGACTCAGAAATGTGTATGTAAAGCCCAAACAAAATTAATTTCAATCTAAGCTTTTTTGGAAAATAAATATTTACATATTTAAATTAAAATTACAATTTGAGCATTTTATACTGAGACAGATATTTTGAACTCAAATCAATACATATGAAAAACATTATTCAATTTGATTAATTTGAAAGCACAGAACTAATTTTAAGTCAAAATAATTTAATTGCTACAGCTTTAACTTGATGATGAAATGGTCCGAATGAAGTGCATGGCTTGGGGATATTTTACTCACTTCAGTAGTGTAAACAATTTTCAAAAGAGAAGATATCACAATTCGTTGATGTTCTGCTTTAGTTTAATATATGGAAAAAATTAAATACATTTTTCTTTAATTCATTTTTATTTAATTATGCCCGTTTATCAAATTTGATAAACATCTTTAAATTTTCTTAAAACCTTTAAATAGTGAATTATTTTAAAGGCTTCCTGTTAATTCTATTCCTTGAGCTTGAAACCCCTAGTTATAGAGATATATCGTTCTGCATAATCATTCCAACTTATAAAATAAATACCATCGAATGTGCTACATTTCTAATCAGTTCATATTTCCTCCATTGGAAATTAAATGGGACCAGCGTTGACTTGAATACACTACACCATGTGTCTACACTTGCTCCACTTGTTTATGCTTAATGATGGATAAGTGTAACTATAAAAGAAAAGTTAATATCAAAGGCGTTATAAAACCGTATAATTTGTTACATATTATCCCCTTTTGTTGAAATTCTGAAAATAATAAAAGTTAATAAAAGGGTTAAGAGAAATTTGAAAGTTTCTTTTGCACCTTAAAAATATTTTTTTAATAAATTTCTACTAAATAAATCATTGCGTGATTATGCAACTGCAAAAGAAAGTGTAAATTAATATTATCAATCTACAATATCTCACAGTAAAAATTGTCCCATAACTAAAAAAGATATTCAAGATGTTCATTTCAACCCCATATCCACACTAGCCCTCTCTTCCCTATATAATGGCTGGAACTATATATGAAATTCCAAGCAACCGGAAAAATAAGAGATTTAATACATTTTGATACCACAAAATTTTAAGTTCTGTTCTAATAATGAAATAATTTCAGTCTAGTATGAGTTCGAATAAAAATTTTCGCTGTTTAATAAATTTATATTTTGTTCCAATATTTATTTCTCATTAATACTTTAAGTAAATGTAATTTTGTTAAAGCGAAGACAAAAGATTACTAAAATGCAAAATTATTTAACTATGTAATTTTAAGCAGAAATTAAAGGAATTTAAACTTTGTAAAAATCTAACTTTAAAAATTTCGATGCTTCCAAATTTTAAAATAACTACATTGATGTAGCACATTTATCTAATGTATTTTTCTTTTTACACGGTGTACGGTATCACCATTCTTAAAAATATGTTAGAACTCTTGTCAAAAATTGAGTAAAGGGTATAAACGGTGGATTCTTTTGGTACGTGTGTTACTTTTGCACGACATTTTTTAATATAAACCCTTTTTATAATAAACTTGTTAAATATTTTTTATGATTTTCTTAATAAGTAGTTAAATCTCCATGTGTTTTCAGTTTTGAAAACGAAGTTTCAAATTAATTTGATGATGAAAAAAAAATCTGAAATTTCGTTATGTTACCCTTCATAATGATAGATATTTCAAACATTTTGCACATATTCATTTAGTTCTGAAGTATAAATGGGTAAACTAAGATATTTTCTTTTATAAAGAGATGCAATGTCAACGGAGTGTTTAGTGATTTTTTTTAAATGTTTTCTAACAGTAAAAACGTTTTAATTTGGTGAAATTGATGAGTCACGTGTGTTAGCAGTACGTTACGTGTGTTACTTTCTGTAAATATTTCAACTGAAAAGTCCTAAATACGGCCCTAAAACAAGTATTTATTTTAAATTAACAAAATTAAGAAAAATAATTTATATTAACTAGTAGAGTAGAATCAAAAATTTTACCTCATTTCATACTGGTTTAGTGAGAAAACCAAACGAATTGTAGACCCGTCTATTTCCTCAGAATCATTTCTGTCAGGAAATATAAAATACGTATCTTTTCTGAAAAAATTATATTTTCAATTTACAAGTATGTGCATTTGCGTCAATAATGTGCTCGAGATAGAGAGCATCTTGCTTGAATTTCAGTTATATTTTCTCTACTGACTATAATATTAGGAGGGGAATTGACTATTTGTGGCCCCCAATCTGTTTATCTATGCATGTTTTTCAATAATCTAGAGATACTTGAATAACATGCATACATTTTTTACTTTGGGATACCGTTATATATTGTCATGAATTGATTTTTTCAATTAATGTCTATTTCATTTTGGTTTATATGTAATACTGTTGTATTAGACATGAGTTTATTGGTTAGTTTTACAAAAAACACTGTACAACACTTTTTGTACAACATCACTGTTGTCAGATTCTGAATTTAGCCCATCCCTATAAAGAATTTCTGTCAATTCATTCTCTGAAGTCGAATCATTTTGATAAGATTTCTCAAATAGTCTTAAAATAAAAGTGCAGATACTGTTTTTACCTTTGTCTTTTGACTCAGAGCACGTTATAAATGAGGAACAAGTACCGCCTAATAAGACTGCTGCTGTCATGATTGAACAAAGGCTCGATAGCATAATGCTAAATGAACTTAGTTTTGATATTCTCGAGAATATGCCATTTCAAAGTGAACTTAAACTACCAGGATTTTACAACTAAATAAGTCTTTTTGGAAGGCATCAGCTTGGATTTTTTTTACCCTTATGCATTCTTGAAAGTTAGCCCAATTTTCAAGAGTAATTTCAAAAAACCTCTCCAGCTCATTTGCTATCATATTTTTTAAAATTATTATTTGACAGTCGTCATCTTTTATCCATTTTTTGCAAACTACAATAGAAGATGGCTAGATATCTGTAACTAACAATGAGCAATTTTTGCAAATATTACATGCAGTTATCCAATAAATAGAATCAAGAATTTTTTCACCTGATTTAAATAAATACTTTTAAAATCACTAAGTATTGTCATAAACTTAATTTAGATCTTTCAATAAGAGATTAAAATTTTCATAATATTTGCATTTGCTATAATTCTAAGGAGCATCCTACTGCAGCAATTCATCCATATTAGAACAATTTAGCAAATGCAGTTGAAATACTCCTCTTAAACATAAACATATAGCAAATAGAAGTTGGCGAAACGACGTTAATATACGAGGGTTGTAAATTAAATAGTGGCAACTTTACCTTGAAACTCACAGAAGGGCGGGCTTGCGTAAATGGGGTATGGGTGCGGTGAGGTGGCGCTGTTGTCGATGTGTAGAGTGCGAAAAGCAGTCGATTTACTTAGAAGGGTAGTTGTTGCGCGGCGTTAAAGTGAGGAGTTTCGTTTCCATCGCTCTAAAGTATGTTGTGAAAAAGCTTAATGACGAAAAAAGACGAGATGCTTGAACCCATCGTGCTACTGTCCTATGCGGTAAAACATTTGCTCCACAGGCTTCCACTAATCCTCAATAGCATTCTGTTGCATTTTTGCCACGGGCAACATCGATTGTAAGCCACGACCGCTGATCATCTTTTGAAAACATGCTTTAGAGCGATGGAAACGAAACTCCTCACTTTAACGCCACACAACAACTACCCTTCTAAGCAAATCGACCTTTTTTTGCACTCTACACATCGACAACAGCGCCACCTCACCGCTCCCATATCCAATTTGCGCATGCCAGCCCTTCTGTGAGTTTCAAGGTTAAGTTGCCATTACTTAATTTACAACCCTCGTATAATATATATATATATATATATATATATCTGTTCTTTGATTAGACAAGGCCTTATAAGAGCTAAAATTTCTAAGGAGTGCACGCACAAACATGCATGTGTAACAACAAATAAATAAATATAATATAACAATAAATAAATGAATATCAATATATCCAAGTTTGCGGTGGATACAAACTCATTGCCTTAACCTTGCATTCAGGAAAATCTAACATTTAAGTTACAAATTTAGTCAGTCTTTTACAGACATTTGTGTATTTTACAGATGAAGAAGTTGATATGTGTTAACTTTTAGCTTACGTAGATATTAAAACGAATGAGAGAGCAAAAACAAAGTTAACAAAAAAGATTTTACTGAAAAAATAGTGGTTATCAAATTGAACAATTTTGCTTCTACTTTAATTTTACACATTCTATTAAATTTAGAAACTCTTTTTCTAAAATTACCAAATATTTTCTCACTAACAACAGAAAAGAATAATAATAGAAACCTTTTTATTATTAATTTACTAAAAGTCTTTACCAGTACTCTAAGGTAAAAATTACCGTACTTTCTGTTGTTCTCAGAGATATAGAAAACACGATAAATTTTTACCATATTCTGGTTGTTTTGTACACACTCTTTTTCTTAAAGTACAATTGCTTAAATTGTTTTTGTTCTTTTCTACTTTTAACTTAATATAACAAAACGTTCAATCTATTAAAATTGCAATTATATATTTTATATCAAGACTAGTTAATACTAATATTATGTTTATAATATGCATAAAATGATGAAGCAACTCATTTTTTATTATATTACATAAGCTTATCAGAAAAAAATATGTTACGCTCAGTTATTTTATTAAATAAAAAAATACTTTTCATCATTTTTTTCATTTAATTTTTATTAATATTTCTTAAATTCAAGTCATAAAAATGGTAAAATCTTGAAATGAAAGAAAATCTTCAATCTTTTGATATGCATACGTAATAGAGACTTTTCCGATCCTTTTTAACAACTTTGCACATTTAGCATTTATTCAAATGTGGTTGTTTTCTGAGGTTAAAAAATATTTCAATTTGATTAAGAATGCAACTTTAAAAGGAAAAGAAAGCTTTTGATGTTCTTTTATATTATTATTTCTTAGAAAAATTCATCTCCTTCAAAAAAACTCATTTAATTTTTATAGAAATAAATGAATATTTTTTCTGCTAACTCTTTTAACGTTTTGAGAGATGAAAAAAACTATTTGTAATAATATGAAAAATGTTTTATTACTTATCGGAAGAAGTCAAATATGCAAAACCATTCTATTCTTTTCTGGGATAAGGAAATGAAAAACTTTATTTCAGTAAAGAATTTGTTGTTGTTTAAGTTTTTTGTTTTTTTTAAATATTTTTCTTCATAATATTAATTTTGCTTTTAGGCCGTTTTGCTAAAAAAAAAGGAAAAAGAGAGTGAGAGAAAGATTTTTTTTTAATAGTTAAATAAATTTTTGCATATTTGTAATTTTCAGCTATCTATTTCACTAAAAAAAATTGCTAAGTCTTATGAGATAAGTGAACCGTTCACTAGACAAATCGATTAACTCCATAAAAAAGCAAAGAAATGTGTTAAAACAATTTATATTGATTTTGAAAAATCCCTTTATAATGAGACAACATTTCTCAGACGAAAAAAAAATCCTAACTTAATATTTTTTTTTAAATGAAAGTATATGCATTAAATAATATTTTGAGTCCAGAGTTTAAATGATTTCAAAATATCCAACTAGTTATGAACAATAAAAATTTTTTTATCTTAAATTTTAAGAGAAATATGTATAACGTGAAATAGAAAATGCTTTTCAGAAAATATGTAAACTACTAGATGCTTAAAACAAAATAATAACATTTCGAAAATAAATTTTTAATTTCAAATTAAAAAATGTTCTCTTTTACACAGAGATAATATGTAATAAAACTGCGTAATATGCAATAATTCCTTAGAGAATTTTATGTCTAAAAAATCGTTAGACAGAAAGTGCTTCATGCTTATTTGCTTAGAGAAAATTAGCTTCTCATACTTCTATGTTGAAAGAGTAAATCAATTTTTCGATTACCAAATTAACGCTCCTTGCTCTCCTACCTGATTCGCATTACTATGACAACATTTTATAAATGTGTCATTTTTTGTGAACTAAAGAATAATAAGAAGTGGAAGTAGTCTTAACTTTTTTTTAAAGTGTCTGACGATTTTTTATTTATTGAATTATTTTATTTATTCCTCATTGCTAGGCTGATTTCTTTTTATCCTTACGTGAGCTAAATACTTCATTAGATGAAGCCCGAATGGAGTAAGAGCCATTGACATTTTTAAAGTATACATTAGATTTGATGATGTTATAACAATCCCAATTTAGTTCTGAAGAATTAGATAATCGTAATTGATTGAACCTTACACCTGCTTAATTTTTAAATTTAATTTATGGTTGCCAATCTTCAACAAGGACTTTAAAATCAGGATTCTGAATATGTGTGCACAGCATTGTTTTACAATAACTTCTTTGAACTATTTTAACTTGGAGAGCTATCATTACTTTTTCATATTCTTTTAAGGAATCAATGATATATTTTAAAGGAATCCTTATTTTTACTGTTTGATTATTTTTAGTAAGTTGGCACCATTATAAAAATACTTCATTGAAAGTTTCCAACAGACTAAGGTTACTGCAAAAGCTATTTATTTTAGTAATTTTCTGTATAGTTTCATTGTGTTTAAAACTCTTTCTATCTGTAGAATCAGCTGTGTCTACGTAGAAGAACATATTGGTAGCCTCGGAAATTGAATAATCACGGTAAAGTGTATCAATCCGAATAATTGATTTATGATGGCTTTATAATTTATAGTGCATTCAATTTCAGTATTTCCATTGATCAATCTGTTTGAATTAATGAGACCATCATTATTCACTATTGCAATATCCCCCCCCCATTCCCTTTCATAAATTTTATTTTTTGTTGATAATATCTGTCTGAATATAAAATATTAGAATGTGTATTGTTGATGAAGAAATTATATGTAGTCTTTTCGAGAAGATTATTGCTATATTTTTTTTTCATTTTTTATCTCTCTATATTCCAAAAATTTAATGTTGTTATTATAGTAATAGCTAGTTTAGTCAAAGCATAAGTTTTTTCCATTTATTAAGGAATAAGACTCATCATTTCAGCACCATGCATTTTCTTTTTTGAAATTATTCCCCTTATTGCTTCTTTCTCAAAATTTATAGATATTTCCTCACAATTGATTAAACTTCCTTTCCTGTTTCATTTATTTTTTTTTACTCTTTCTGTTCACAAACTGTGTTTATTTATTTAGTAATACATTTATACTCTATATTTTGTTTATTTAAAAATATTAATTTGCGTCAATGATTTAAATTTCTTATTCTAATTCTGTTTAAAAAGCAGGAGTCTATCAAAATCTTAAGAAAATAAACTTACAGGAGAATTTGAAGTCGTTTAAGTGTAAAAGTTAAGCTTCGAATCCTGAAATTTTGTATTTATCACTTTTGGATAAATCAATTTTATAATTCTGAAGTTTTATACTAAATTTTGTCCTCTTGCAATCATGCCAAATAATATAGGTGAATCATTTCCCAAGGATTAAACCATATATAGATTAAAACCTCTTATATTATAATGACGATTTGGAATAATAAAAATCTATCTATTTTGTGTTGTCAAAATATGAAAATTTATAATTTTTCTTTGTAATATTATTCTCTGAAATGCACATAGAAAAGAGTTGAAGCACTAAGGTTCAAGGACTGAGGTTGAAGGACTAAGGGTTGTATGACCTCGAATGACCTCGAATATTCAATATATAATCATTTTTAATATCTAAGATAATAAACTTCATTTATTAAGAACAATTTTTTTTTATTATTATATCTCTTGTTCAAATGAGTATGAAATATAATATATATCTTTAGTTTGTTTCGTTGTATATTTCATACAACAATAGCCAAATTTTAAAGAGCTTGGTATAAAATTATTGCTAAAACAAATTTCTTTGTTTGAAGTACTTAAATATGTTGCTACATTTTTAAGAATCTTTTTTCAATTCAATGCTTTTGTATTTATTTTCACCAAAAAGATCAAACCATTCTATAAAGGAGAATGACAATCTCAATGAGTACCAAGAACTGATGTAAAATCTAAATTTATTATTCCATTTTCAATTTTTTTCCATTTTCAGGCAAAATTTGAAGAGAATACCCCTCAAAACCCCTTTTTATTCTTATAGTTTCTTAAATTTTGCTTTTTCAGTTCACTAGCCTGCAGTTCCTTCAACGGTTCTTAATGCTAAAGTTGAAAGTACTGTTAAAATTTATCTGTCAAATCAGCTAAAATATTCAATTTATTTTCTGAATCTTTTCCCGTATAATATCGAACTTTTTAACAGCTAGTAAAGAGTCTATATGTCATTTCATCATATTCATCCTATGAACTAGCATGGTCAATCTTTTTTTTTCAATAACCGACTTTCTTTTCTTTAGTTACGTTGTATTTTTTCTATCATTTGTTTCATAAGATTTTTCTCAGAAATACGTGTTTTTATTCCCTTGCCTTTTCAACAACTTTCGCGATTTTTCTTCAGTTTTAATCCACATTATTTAAAGTAATTCAAATTCTAATTGTCTTAGTACAGTTTTATTCCACATTATTTAAAGTAATTCAAATTCTAATTGTTTTAGTACAGTTTTATTTACATCCCTGTTTATATCTATTCTTATTAACACCTACTTTCAGCATCTTCAGCATTCTTCTTCTGACTGATTCCCTATTTGACATAAAGTTTTAAAAGAAAAATCATTCATGAATAAAAATAAATCATTGACAGCATCTTGAAAGCGCTGTGTTCTAGAAGTTTCTAGTTTTGTCATGTGACTGAGCACAGGCTCACGATATTCAGTCAATGATTTTTGTGTTCTCATACACTCTTCTAGTTTTATTTCATTATTTTTCTCAATTTCAGATTGCAACTTAACTATAATTTAGTAATTGCTCTTTAAATTTTTTTTCTCTCTCTTCCACAATTTCGCTCATAAAAACAGTAAAATATTTCGGCTATTAAATGTTCTAAAAAATGTGCTTTAATAAATTGAACATTTAAACATATCCAGATAATAAAATTGAAAGTTTTTAAGACTGGTATATATAATTGAGAAAAAAATAAATACGAGATTTGTTGGTCGAGCAGCTGTAAAATTAAACGTTAAAAAATAAAGAAAAAGAAAAGAATATTTTACTAAAAAGACAACAACATGGGGAACTTTCTGACAAAGCCGCTAATGAAGTTGATTCTAGTGACTATATTATGTTTGATAATTAACGTATGATTAATGTAAAATATGTTTAATGGAAGAGATTAAGAGCAATATATTTTCATTAATTTCTTTATCATTTTATTACCTAACCTAGAGAAACCGAAAAATGACTTGCCTAAAATGACAATAAAATGTATAATAATACGGATTTCTGTATACAAATTAGAAGCCAATTATTATTAATTGAGAAGACAATTATTATTAAATCAAATGTCAATGTAGTATTTCAAATGAATAAATATTAATAAATATCAAGTAGTATTTCAAATGTAGTTTAAAAATCTTTTACTTTCGAAGATTCGCTAAAAGTTTATTTAAAATCGATTTTTTTTCATCTTTTTTATTTGATATTTTCCCCTGCTTTTCTAAGAAGCAATATTAAAATTCAACCGCGATATTTCAGACACGAGAATTTCTCCTGTGATCATCTGGGGACAAGATATGAACCCATAACTTATTTCAAAAGAACAAAATTTTTGCATCATTTAATTATAATTCCAGTAGTATATATACTTAGTATATATATTTTCAAGTGTTCAATTCTTTATAATATCATAAAATCTTCCCTTGGTTTTTGTTTTAGTGTCCGATAAGCTTAGGTTTGCTTCATCTTTTATACTCTCTTCTGCTTTGTTTATATTTTTTTAAATATACTATAAAATACAATCAATTTAATTTAATTACTGATTGTTTGCTCTAAAAATTCATAAAAATTTGTCCCCAAAAATCATTTTTAAATTCTAAAAAAAATAATAAATAAATTTTTATCATTTATTAACTACTCAATGCCAGTACTCTTTGAATTTTTACTAAAACATTTATCTTTAAGATAATTTTACATGCTTAAATATTTTGGGAAAATTTTAAGTTTCCTTAAGCGGTAACACTCCTGAACAGAAACAAACTGTAAAACTGTGACGTGTAGAAAGACGAGCATTATATGAAACATAAATGTAGAATAACGTAAATCAAATCTAAGTAGCTTCATAACTCAAAAACAAAATTCCTTACAATATTGCACTTCCTGTTTTACTTTTTTAAATTGTAGTTATTTTGCATTAACTGAGTTAACTAGCTTTAAAAAAGGTGGTTTGTTAGAAAACAAAAGTCTTTGCTTAATTTAAATATGTTGCTTTTAAACTCCAAGTGTATAGTTAACCTTAAAAGAGTATATTTTATGTAAATGAAATTATAATGCTTGTCATTTATAAAGTGAAATGCTAATTTAAAATTATTTTTAACAAGGAGAAAAATTTTAAAACATAAAATTATAACAGTAGTTAACTATTCAAAAAATTAATTTTTGTCAGTTTGCTTTTATTATTAGAATATTTAGTTAGATCTTAAAACATTTAAAACATTCAAATAAACTCTAAACTTTATACTAATTACATTTAATTTAAATTCAGTAACTGTTTGCAGAGTAATCAGTTTTTGCTTATATTTTGAAGTCATGCATACCTACCAATTAAAGAGTCGAAAACTAATATTTTGCTTAGAAAAAGACGCGAATGCTATCAGCATCTAACGAACCATAAGGAATAAACAGAGAATAGGTAAGTTATTTTAAGGTACATTGGTTGCAAATCATTAATATTTGATGATTTGCAACCAATAATGTTAATGGATTGTAACCAATAATGTGACACATTTTATTAAAGATTATCGTAAGTGATGCATGATAAGAAATAAACTATTTAGTTCCTCAGATGAAACTGCAAGAGATTCATGATTTGTCGGAAATATTTGATTTAGTTAAGATTTACCGAGTTTTCTTTCATGTGAATGAATTTTTTCTAAATTAGTAAAATTATTACGATTATTTTAAAAGATACAGTTATTACAATATTTTACCTGTTTATTCGTTTAGATGTAATTTTTTCATTTCTTTTTCTTCAAAAAGCTTTACTTTCTTTCCATTTCCCAACGTTTTTTGAAATTGATGAATAATCCTGATAACGTGAATAGTCATGAAGAAGTGTAATAACTTTACTTTACTTTATTTAACTTTACATTAAACAGAATGAACACCATGAAAAATAACCGAAAATTGAATATTTAATTTTCTATATTTCAGCTTATAGAAACAGAATTTGTAAACAACTAATCTAACGAAATACAGTGCCAACCGGCCTGTGTAGGGGGCAGGGAACTGTGCTTGCATCAGAAAAATCCTGGGTTCGAATCCCGGGCAAGGCATGGATGTTTCTTTCTCCTTTCTCTCTCTGTGTGTTCTATGTCCTTTCTCCTTTGTGTGTGAATGTGACCAGCCCTATAAACGGGTTGTGGTTGTGCGAATGGCTTGGCAGAAGTCGAATCCCTGGCCATAGATGGTGCCTTTGAAAAACAGGAACAATCGCACCCCCACTGCCTAAACAGGCATACGACAAAAAAAAGAAGAACAAAATGCAGTAAAATATGTATAAATTGACCAGTGTTGCATTGTTTTAGTGGTAAGCTTAGACAGGTGGTCACGTTACAAAGCAGTATGAGTTTCTGTTATTTTTTATCATATCTTAAATTATTACTATATTTACCATGTTATTTATGCTGATTGTGCAATCCATGTATGTTTTAGATATAATGAATCAAAATAAAGAGAAATTACATTAAAGTATTTAGCATGGCTTGCTCTTATAAATTTTATATGATAAAAATCATATGTCACTTTAGAAATTAGATTTATTACAGAACAAAATATAATTTTTTACACTATTTTTTAAAAATTTTAATTTCGAAGTAATTGGCAAAAACAATTGATATGCATATTTTACAATTTATACATGTCAGACATTTTATAAAAACAATTTCTTAAAATATTAATGAATAGGAAGACAATTAGAAAGCATTATATTATTAGAAACATAATATAACATTATAATAAATTCAACTGTTTAAAATTACTTGTATTCGACTTATTTGTTACAAAATCTTTCAATAATTTCTTATGCTGTTAATTCCCAAAAGGATTTGGGACAGTTTTTAATGCAAATTCAATAATTGAATCAAATTTTAATACAAAGCATTATGGTACAGAAATTTTCTGAAAAGCTAACTTTTGAAAGGTCAGACTGTAAAATAACTGTGAGCGACTTATGAAAGGTCAAATGTGACTGAGGTCAGTAGTCAACATGCAAGATAGACATGCTATAAAAGTATCTATTATTATATAGCATAAATTCAGTTCTTAAAATTAGAAGTCAAATTACCTGCCTGGGTAATTTGAAAGTTTCACTCAGTTTTCTGATTAAGTGTCCATATTTTGCATTGTGTTAAATAGGTTTCAAACCATTAATTGTTTCTACATTTTTTATTTTAATAATATTGTTATTTTTCTAGTAATGTACACTGGCTAAACAAGCACTGAAAAAGCGCAAAAATTCGTCAATATTTTCATTAATATAGATCTCCTAAAATACACAAATGTACTTTACAACCATGTCAATTATTGTAATTATTTGTAAATTCATTGAAAAACACTCTTCAAAATTTTGGATTAAAATAAATAAACTTAAGTAACTTTCAAAACAAACGGCTCATATAATATTCCATAAATAATTAAGAGGTTTAAAATTCCAAAAAACCTGACATTTTGAACTAACTTAAAAGTGTTGACATGATACAAAATATGTTGGAAAAATAAAATATTTAGAAATATAATCCCTTTCCCTAGACAGTTAATAAAATTTTTCAGCTGAAGAAGAACATTTTTTTAGAGAAATATTTATTAAAGTTGCGACAGAAACTTATTCGTTTTTATTCTTTTTGAGCAATAAATATGTTTACTCTAACATATGGATAACAAGGCATTTTATTTTTGTTTATCTTATGTTATCATTAAATTAATAGCCAGAAAAGTATTTCGGGCTATGTCCCACCTAAACCTTTTAAAAATTCCCTTTAATATACACGTTGTTTTTAATATACAAAAATTGAACTATTTACAAAAATAAGTTTTTAAATAAAGAAGTTATTGAGTCAATAGAGCAAGAAAAGTTTCAAAATATGGATTGGAAATTTGAAACACAAGTATAAAGTAATTTAAGTGGAAAAATTTTCTATATTATTTTACTTATTTATTGTGTAAATTTACTAATATCCCTGTACTAGTTGCAAGGTTCTAAAAATTTCAGAAACAAATCTTCCCATATTGCTAATTTTCCCATATTGATAATTTTTTATCAGTCAAAGATTTAAAACTTCTCATATTCAACTAAATATAAAAACGATAGCATTTGAAAGCAATTGAATATTTGATTTTTGTTTCCCAAAGCCATGACATTGTTTATTTTACACTAAATACAGTTTTAACTGCCTTAACACCATTTTCCTTGCGACCTTTGTGCCGCTATCGATTTTTATTGGCTATAGCCAATCACATGTGTAAACTGTCACCATTTTGTTGACTGGTCTGAACGGCGAAGTATCATTGCGCCTGATCTGTTAGTTTTATTTTCGCTTTTCTTTTTACTTTCTTTATTTCATACTTTTAAATTTATAATGACTGGTTGTTGCACATTTGGGTGTTCAAATTAGTCAAAGTTAGGCTTTAAATTATAACGTTTACCTAATGGAGATCGCAATAACAAACGTCGAAATTATGGATACATAGAATTGACTGAGATAAATTGAATCCCAACGAAACGATTGTTTCCGGTAAATTAATTTATTTATTCATTTGTAACAAATTTTACATGGTATTATTTTTTTTAATTTAGAGGTTGGACAAATTCAATTGCATTAAATATAATCGCCTGAAAGAGATACAAATTGAATACAAATATTGCTTTTAGCTTAAATAATTTTTTAGCTAGAAAGCTTTAAAAATGGATTTTAATAGCATTTAAATATTTGAGTGCTTGTTGCCAGAGTTAAAAATAAACTAGCGTTACATATTAAATATTTTTCAAATGAATAAATTTAAAATTTCTACGTTTTAATAAGATGATATAATTCCTATTTAAGTTCTTAGTTTCTTTATTTTTTATTGTTAACAAAAATTCGTAAGAAAGTTATTGTTAGAAAATTAATGTATTGTTTGAAAATTATTGTTTGTAGTGGTAGACACTACAGTACTCTATATAGTGTTGATAACACTCTCCCCACATTGGAGACCCTCGAACGTGATGTTAACACGTCTACTTTGACAGAAACTCCCACTTCAATTTGAACTCTCCGCTTCAATTTGAACACACCTACTTCGATGGATTGCCCACATTGAACAGTTGACTTGCTACTTGTGACAGTGACATTGTCCACCTCCTCGCACTGCTGCTACGCAGGTCTCGATCACACCCAAAGTCGGACTGCTTACACTCGACTGCTAATGGCATCACAAGAGCAATCACGATCCCGAACTTCCTACAGCTTTCACGATCAGAAGTAGTTCGGTGATCTTAATACAGCTCTCCCGGCTTCTCACAAAACAGCAATGAATCAACTAGTGGTATCCGTTCATCGAATTCTGTCACGGATATAATTCTGGAGGGGGAGTACTGTAGCGTCTACCAGTACAAAAATACAATTCCAATTCTCTAGTATATAAGATATGTTAACTCGATTCTATGATGGGGTAACTTTTCATAGATGAAGATCTACATTGTCTACATCTTCTCTCCCACAGCAGCATCTAAGTTGGAGTTTTTTTAATCAGGAAATGTAGTTTTTAAATCAGTCTCTTAAGTTTTCAGATGATGGACTAAGTGTATAGACATTAATATAATTACGGTTAACTTAAACTAACTCTGGATGAGACACTTTTCATTGTCTTTCTTAGTAATTGAATTGCCTCTCTAAGACGTGGATCCTGCGTTGAGATATAGGGAGTTCGAGTGATTCGGACTAGAAAGAAAAAAAATCTTTCTGATTGAGATTCCTTTTGAGATTATTGTGATAAAATAATCTTAAAACATCTAATTTCTATTCACTTCCGTTCGTCTAGTTAGAATTGGTTTCAATGTTTTGTCTGTGCTGCACGTATTATTATAGTACAAAACAATTTTACTTTCAAAATTACAGAGCGAATTATTAATTTAATATTAATTTTCCCATTTCTTTATTGTAATGTAAAAATAACGTTGTTTATTCTTATGTGTATTATATATGTTTTATTATCATAATAATTTTAGCGTTATTGAACACCAATAATGGTGGCAATTACTTTACATCACAAAGAGTGTAATGCTGTATATCTGGTAGTTTTACTACATCAAAAGTGGTTTTTGGTGTTTGATTATATTAGAAAATTTCCTTTGTAGCTCATGACACCAAAAATTATTCTTGTTTTATAACATTGTTTTTGGCGTAAAGTAGTTGTTACCATTTTTGATGTTAAGATATACTCAAATATTTAAAAGTTTACCGTGGTTCAATTTGAACCAAAATATGGTTTAATATAACAATTTATTAAAGTTGACAAAAAGTTAACATTAGCCAATTATTCTGAGAATGCGTCCTTAAGGCCTTCAAACCACCAATAAATAAATAAATAAAATAAGAAATAAACCTTTTTCGGCAATTTTAATGGGAAATTAAAAAAAAAAACAGTCTAGATTTTATTTTACTCAAAATTCTACGCTGATTTTCATAAAAATATACCTTAATTTTCACGAAAAACGCGTTTTAATTCTTAGAAAATGATTTTCTCTATTAAATTGTCTTATAAATTAGTCACAGACAAAATTTCCATTAGCTAGAAATTTTTTTTTCTTATTTCTTACGCTCTAAGGAATAATTTGAATAAAGCTTAACCCTCAAAGTCTATAATTACCGATGCTTTCTAATTCCTTTTAACATAATTTACTGTAAGAATTATTCAATAAAGAAAAAAAACGTGTTACAGTTACAGACAATTTTAACTTTATTTGCATGAAAAAATTTCACAACATTAATTATCAAAATTAATTTTTAATTTGACTTACATTGAAAACTTGTATATCTTTTTAATTTATTAAAAATATGCTCCAGATTACAAATTATAATTATTTTTAATAAGAAAAGTAATATTTAAAGCGAATACTTGAGACATATGATGTCGAATTTCGAAGTGGGATATTACTATTATCATAAATTCTTATTATCTGTGGGTTTCTTTGTTTAATTGATTTTTACAAAAGTTAAAGAAGCTTACAAAATATTTCCCACACTTTGGCTTCTAATTAAATTCCAATAACACTTTTCTAACTATTTAATTTATTAGTGGATGAGTGATTACATATCTTAAAATTCGCATAGCAGAAAAAGAAATTTTTATAAGACGAAGTATCACTGAATCGAAAAAGATTAGTTCGCTTCAAATGAAATTTTAATTATGTTATGAATGATGATGAATTAGTAACAGTTTTAATCAAAAAATTCCTTTTATTTGAATGCTGCAAAGAAATTAATTCTTTTACGAATTTCGACTCGTCTTCCAGAAATGAAATTGAAGTTCCAAGTAGGTTTTAAATAAATACGCCTATTAAATAAAAATCATAAATTTTTTCCTTAAATGTCTATTAAGATACATAATTTAGGAATACTTTCTAATTGTGGAAATACAGTATTATATATATATATGGTGATCATAATTTAAGTTTGCCACTGAACAAAATGACGTCACATTTGAACAGAATATTATTGAAAAAGGGGAAAACTTAGGCCACAAGAAAAATTTCAAATTTTAGAACCATAATTTAAGAAGGTTCAACTACGAAAGAACACCGAATCGAAAAAAAAACGACTAATGTGCCATTTATGCCTTAAGCCAACTGTACTGTTTAGTGTTTTTGACTGTACAAGTGTAATACTGTTAGTTACGCAAACCCGTCCACTACGCAAAGTCATATCACAATAGATTGGAAAAACCAGTTTTTATTTGTCTTGAGGCTAAAAGCTTTCTAAAAAGAGTCAAACAAATCGTTTTTTGAATTTGTTTTTTCTTAAACTAATGCAAAACATGCTGAATATGGAATCCAACGTTTTCTGCAACAAGTTAAAATAGTGAAACATCATGTTCCACAATTGATTGAAGTATTTCCGGGGTAACGTTAAGAATGTGTCGCTCAATGCGTGACTTCAATTTGAACTGAACACAACATATTTCAGACATCCATACACTGTTAAAATTTTCATTCTGAAATCATGGTAAAATAACTGGCAGCTGTCCGTCCATTCGATTAACTGTAAAGTTTACGGAGGAGAACATTTTTTTCTCTTTATGGTTTTGAAACCATTTACAAAAAGTATGGTTATAAAACCATGAATACAAAACTATACGGTTTTTTAACCATTTACAACTAGCACCTTCAAAAACATAAGAAAATTAAATATTTAACTAGATATAGGACTCAACTTTTTGTAAGGTAATGGGCATTGGAGAGCGCCGGACACTGGAAATTCTTCATGCGTTGAGGGAAGTTGAGAAAACATTGTGGTGTCAACAGTAGGATTCGAACTCCAGCTCTGCCGGTCATAAGATTGACAGATAAGTCCGCTCGGCTATGATATGTACGCAGGTGCAACGAACTAAATAGCTTCAGTAGATGGTTCTAGTTGGTGCGATAAAATTCTGGTTGCTCTACCGTATGAAGTGAAAGCAGTCAATAAACAGTTTTTCTTAAACTTAACAGTTTGATTACCATTTTATTTATGGTTATTCGACTGTTTTGATTAAATATGGTAAAATAACCATTCAATAAATTGTTATTTAACCATTTTTTCAGGAAAATTTCTAACAGTGTACAGCCAGAAGGATTAAGATGAGATGACAGGCTGTATGAAAATGACGGTTCTCCAAAATGACACTTCAGCAGCTGCTTCACTGGATTTGTTATGAACGGAGGAGCGTATATTGGATGGAATGACACCGTTGCACAAAACACACTCATAAAGCTTACAAGTGACGGTGCAGGTAGCAGAATCGAAAGCACCCGTATTCTCGAAAAACTGTGATTCTGTAAAAACTAATGCCGTACGCCCACACCACACTGTGACCTTTGCAAGATGTTTCGTATAATCGTAATTAATATTCGTAATTAATCTAATTTTATTCACAGTTCTTACACGTATGTCCGATGTTCGGGCTATTTCCACGCACAACACGATTGCGCACCATCGTTCGACTTCTCCAGCTCTCTTGAGGACACTTTTTCAACTGTCGTCGAATCTATTCTTTTCCTCCCTTTTTCATTTTGCGCATGAAAGGAACCTGTCTTATTGAATTTCGAACATTTCCTCCTGACCCATGGCAATCATCAGATCCAAACTATAAGAAAACTGGGAAGGAAATAAGAGAGATAAAAACATTTTTTTAATACAGAAAGAGAGAAATTAATATGAAAAAATAATTAAGATTTTTAAAATTTATAAAGAACAATATTTTTTTTTAAAATTAACAAAAAACTGAAATTAGAACACTGAAAATATACGTATCTGTCGTCAGCTCACACGGTTATATCCACAAAATAGTACTATTTTGCTGATACAATCTCGTGAGTGATGGCAAGATTCCTTTCGAATGTTTTATTTTCTGCTGTTTTTTTCAAATTTTGACAATTTTAATAATTTTTTCATAAAAATTTTTCTTTTTCTCTTTTCAAAAGTCTTTTCCTTCTTTGTATTTTTATCTTCTAGATTAAACAAATTCTAACTTAATTATTCCTTAACTGTCCTATTTTCTAACTTGTTATTACCAAATGAAATAGATTAGTCCAGAATTATTCACGGCGTTTTTGATAATCAAGCATTTACTCCAATATAAAAAATACAAATTTTTGTCCTTTGGTGATTAAATGTGAAATAGAAAGTTTTTCTTTCATTTAGACTGATTCAAACTAATGATTATTCTTAAGGATGACTGCTTAAAGCATTAAGTAAGTGAAAATTCATTCATAAGGTAAAAATCAAATAAATCTATCTTTTCGCACTGTCGATATGCTTAAGCCTGATTAAAAAAATATTTTCAAAAGTTAATACAAAAGAATAATATTTAAAATAAACAATTAATAAATTTTTGTAAAATTTTTAAATCTCCTTAATGCATTTATTCATGTCAAAATAACTCTTCATTTGAATCCTTTGTAAAAGCTTAAAAATGGTTTTATTTAAAAAGCTTTAAAAACCACTTTATGATCAACAACTAAACAATTTTTACAAAACATAACCTACTTTTAGATTTGCAATTATTTAAACTCTTTAAAATAAAATATATTAAATTTATTAAATGTTTTTATTTGTAGTATTTAGTGAAAAAGTATTAACGATCATTTTCAAAAACATTTCATTAGTTTAGCAGTGAAGATATTCTACGCTAGTTGCAATTACATCAAAACATAAATTAATATTTCTAACAGTAGTAAAGAGAATAAGAAATTGAAAATAAAAGCAAAATATAATTTTGAATTTATTTGCTAGAAAAAATAATCTGATATTTGAAAAAATGCATCCATTTTTTTGCTATATTTTTTTATAAAAAAGCGTTTGTTTCAAAGGAAATATTTTTCTTAAATGAATGTATCTTTAATCTTTTTTGAAGATGAACAAAACTTTTCGGTTTTTAAATTAAAAGCGCATACTGTTTAATTCTTCAACAACACACAATAAATAAACATACCAATTTTCATGGCTCCAATTTATTCTCCTACCGTAACTGCATTTAATTATTATAGTCCTCAGTTAATTCTTGCTTTTACTTAATCTTGCTTTTTTTAATACTTAAATCTTGCTTTTTGCGATTTTCTCTACGGAACGGTTAATTTTTATATACAAACTATTTTAACTTTTATGGATAAAATATCTTAAATAAAAAAAATTTAACTAATTAAAGTAATAGCGAAGTACATTCCTGAATTTTATACCGAATTTTTGCTTAAAATTATTACTGTCGTTGCTCTCAGTTCATTAGATATCGATATAGCATATTGAACTCAGAGCCATCTTCGTGTAAACATGGCTCAACAAAAACTTTGATTTTTTTTACACCTAATAAAGCCATTAATATCTTTTACGTGAGTACATCAAATTGCTTGTCAAATTACCATAAACAATTCTTGTCAAAACTGCATTCAATCAATTATAGCAAATATGGGATGACCAGCCTGTTCACACGAACTCACCTCTTCACGGCTCCACATCCACATTGTGTTTCACATTCAAAGCTTCGTGACTTTCAGTTGGCTATCTTTGGCAGCATTGCTTTGACTTCTCGGCAATAATATAGGGCGTATCGGTTGGTCTGCCTGCACAGGCTCAATCACATAGTTTTCCACCACCAAGAACTCGCATATTCTTATTTTAATATCGTAAGAGCTGGTTGTGCTGCGTCAAACATATGGTAGTACTTGAAAGGAATAGGTTCATTAGCATTTCCAAATAGAGGGTTTATCACTGATTACCCCGATAACTACAAAATATCGAATTAATTTTTTTTTTAGTTTTTCCCTATATCTGATAAGAAATACTTGGCCATAATGGGAGATTCTTGTTTTTGTGGCAAGCTTTTGTATAGCATCAGGTGAAATTACATCAGGTGTAATTACCCAAATACATATCTACAAAATACCGAAATTAAACTTTTTAGTTTTTCTACATATCTTATAATGAAGACATGGTAGAAATCTGAGATTCTTGGTGATTCAATCTTGGTATAAACATGCTATGTATTACTACTTTAATTACGCTTTAATTAATCCGATAATTGCAAAATAACTTAACGAATAAATTTTAGTTTATCTCTTTATTTAATAATAAAGGAGTAGTCAAAACTTGAGACTTCTATCCTTGAGGCAAACTTTTATTTTGAAATTTACGAATTTCCAACATAATTAAGAAATATCCGAATAAAACTTTATTTTTTCATTTTTCTTTATAAATTATAAGAAACCCATAACCCAAATTACAGACTTTTATCTTGGTAAAAACGTGTTACTTAGCATAACTAATATTTAGTATAACTGCTAAATACCCCATAATTTTCCCGATAATTATAAAATATCGAACAATGTTCGAACGTTTTTTTAGTTAATATTTATTCAGCGAAAATAAAATACAAAAGTTTAAGAATTGATGCGATTCTTTTTAATGAACTGAAATCAGTGGTTTTCCTTTCCATAGAAAAGAAAATATTTTGCATTCTTTATGGATCGATATTTAACTTTGCTGTTTTAATGGTGGCTTTATTTCCTAGGCAGATGAGTACTGCTTTCTGTTTTTATATACGGCTTATAGTACAGTACCCAAACATTCTCCTTACTATGGAGTCTATAGAGTCCTGTAGAGTCTATGGCCTATAGAGTCTATAAACCTTATAACCTAGTCTATAGAGTATATAAACCCTATAGAGTCTATAAGGTTTAGGTAAGCACTAACTGGGGGTCACTCTGAAACTGCAAAACTTTCAGCAGACGAATCATTATTAAACAAGCGTAAATATTGTGAAAAAGTTTGAACAATATTGTGAATATTAAGCTAAATCAGTCATAAAACATTTTTATTCAAATAAAAACTAAAAAATAAGATCCGAATGGATGCTTTTTAAATCATTGGTTATTTTATAAAAAATATATTCAAATGATCCTTTATTGTTTATTTATTGAATGGTCAATCATATCTGAAGTCAATTTATCCGATAAATTTATTTTGTCTGTTATAATTAGCGCATTAGTACCTATTTTTCATTTCGAGGACAGTTACAAAATTGCATTTTAAGTAAAAATATTTTTTTATCATATATTTGAGTTAAATTACTTTAAAATTCCCTTTTATTTCACATTTTATCAACAACAGCACATATTAACCGTATTTAATAACTATTGCTTATTTACTTAATATTTTAGTAATTACAATAGTAAAAATACTTTTTTTTGTAATTCTCACATAGTATTATACTTCAATTTTTTTAACTTAACAATTCATAACAGTTAACATTGCATCTCAAAAATTTATTAATATTACAATTTCGTTTTCCATTAAAATAAGTTTTATACGAGGTTTTTTTTCGTAATTTTCATATTTAGTAATTTTATCCTATCTCATTAATTAATAATAAACTAAGTATTGTTGAAAAAATTTAATTGTGGCACTAATGAATTAAAATTTAAATCTTATATCTGTAGAAAAAATGATTAAACTGAGAGCTTGGTGATTTATTCATTTTAATATGCCATTTTAATATGCCTTTATCAAGTCTGATTTGAATAATGTTGTTTTTTAGTTTTAGATTTTTTGAAACTAAATTCAATGATTTCTTAGAAAATAATTATTTTCATAAAATTTTTTTATAATTTTCAATCAAATAAATAAATAATTAAGTGATATTTTTTGTGAAAAAAATATGTTCTAGAATTAATGAAAATAATTTTCTTCCGAAATCTATTTTCCAACGCTTATTTATATTCTCCTTGTTTGCCGTTTATAAAAAAAAAATGAATTAATGTTTTTTTTTGTCATCATTGTAATGAATGAAGCAATTTATTTCTCTTTATTAATCTTTCTATTTCCTTTAAAAAAATGGCTTTTCTAGGAAATATGACGCTTTTTACTTGCACCAATAAAACAGCATTAAAAACAAATAATGATTATCGAAACAATAAAAATTTTCATCGATATAATTAGAAAATGAAAAGGATATCAAAATAAGTTTTTTTTTCATTTAATATAAGTTTTTCAGCTAAAGAATTTAATCTACTGTAGTACATTCCTAATCACTTTTATAGTGCTTCTCAAATTAACTCCTTCGTCATAAATGTAAAAGTGGTTTACATTTATGATGAAGCGTAAAAATTTTTTTTCATAAACATTGCAATCATGTGTTTCATGACTTATAAATCTCAGGGAAAAATATAAATGTTTAAATATTTATGAGAAAAATAAAAAAAAAAATTATTTTTCAATTTTTTTTATCAAGCATAAAATACTTATGAATTATTTTCTAGAATTAAAAAACAGGTGAAAGTCTGTGAATATTACAGATCTTTGGAATGCAAGCAATGTTTTGACGATGTAAGGAAAGTGACGATGTTTCCAATGTAAGGAAAGTGATTTTTAGTCAATTCCTGTAAGGAACTCTGCGGGTAGAGTTTATGCCCGAGTTTCAATTCATATCCTGTTTCAACACAAATAACACAATCCTTCTAAATTAACATTCTTAGAACAGAGATCCTTAGCAGGAATTCTCTACCTCAAATATTTAAAAAAAAAAAGAAAAATAGATTCGTTTTTGAATTCTCTTTTGCAAATTTTGCTACCAGTTATTTAGTTTTTTTGAAGACGCTATTCACCTTTATTCAGACATCAATGAATATTTAAGAATAACAAATAGCACATAATGTGCTCGATGAAGAAGATGGAAGGAGTCCAAAAATATAAATCCTCGAATATACATTCATTATATATATCGAGTATATATATTATATTGAAATACTGCAATTCTTCTTAGTTAAGAAATCAAAGCAGTTATATGCGGGTAAGAACCCAATACTCTTTATTTACTATCATGGTTAAGAGAAACCAAATAGCTGTGTTCCACTATTTAATGATAGGGAAAAGCTTCGCAAATACTTCCCATTGTTTCTAAAGTCGCATGAAAAGGAGAAGCATTATTAATTAAAATTCGTTCATGAAATATAGGGATTTCTCAGGCTCTCACGCTTGGTTGGAGAAAAAACTCAAAATTGTTGGCAATTTCGAATCTATTTTTTAAAATAAAATGAGAAATATTAACTATGAGAACGGGTTTCGTTTTGAATAATGAATTAAAAGAGACAACACAGAATTATTACCCTGCACGAAATATTTACTACACTATAAGAAATTAAAAAAAATTAATTTTCTGGCAAAACTTTCCGAATTTGAGAAGCACAATT
Source organism: Parasteatoda tepidariorum (assembly GCF_982258835.1). NCBI lineage: Eukaryota > Metazoa > Arthropoda > Arachnida > Araneae > Theridiidae > Parasteatoda > Parasteatoda tepidariorum. The sequence goes on from NC_141766.1 coordinate 51,938,156, forward strand.
TGAGAATGAAAAGACTAATAATTTGCAATTTTAGCAGACAAGTACTACATAGGAGTAATATGGTACACACTTTTGAAAAGAAAAAGATAAAAATTAAACACAATAGAGCTGCAAGTAAACTTTTAATGAGAAATGGTTCCTAAACAATTCAAAGAAATTGTTAATTTTAAATGGACATTTTTATATTTACTAAGAAAACGCAAATATTCAAAAACATGAAATTTAAAAACATAGAAATTAGTTGATCTATTCTGTTATAGGAAAAAGTTTCTATCTGAAGTTTCAATTTGAGTTGGGGGGGTTGAACATAAACAGAGAAGGAAAAGAAAATAAGTAGTGTCCAAAATAAAAAACAGATCCCCATGAATAACTTTTAATCTAATGATCGGATCTTCCAGACTCAAAAACGTACTTTCTATAAATAAACATACTTTTTTTTCCTACGGATTCAGATTTCTGACTCCTAAAATATAGGGGTATCAGGGAAATATAGATATTTGGGCCCCAATAGTTCTGTCAGGAGAGCGCTCCGAAGTTTGGGTCCTTTTATACAAATTTTATATTCTGTGTATTTCGCCATGTCTCGAGATCTTTTCAAGTAAATAGAAAATTTTTTCACGCAAACATAAAATTCGTTTATCCAAGGAAAATTCTATACAAAAAAAGTTTTAGTATATATTTATTATTTTTTATTATTTTATTGAATAGTGGTCCAAAATATTTGAATTGTGAAGTTAAGAATTTTTTTGCATCATTTTAATAACATAATTTTATACAAAAAATTAAAAATTTAAAAAAATATCGGTTGAATAGTTAATGAAAAATCGAATTTTAAGTATCTGACTTTTTTTGAAATTTAATTTCTCATGAACTATTTAATCGATTTCGCTCAAAATTTGTATTTTATCATTAAAAATTGTACTCTTTTAAATGATGTAAAAATTTGTATACCAGACTATTCAAAATTTGTATGGTATTAACTTTGAATAAGCGAGTTATATTTTGGGGGTCAGAAATCTAAACTCGTCGAAAGAAAAGATAACCAGTGAAAGTACGTTTTTATGTTTGATTTTGTAACTGAAAATATCTTCCGCCCTTATTAATTAGCATATTTCAGATCACCCCTTCAAGTCATTAAGCAGCAAATGTAAATACGAAATCTTTGAAATAAAATGAATTATTAAATACCAATTATTACTTACAAAACTTCTTGAGGTATCTTGCTTAATATATTTATTGAATTAATATATTAATATATTTATTGAACTTAATATATTTATTGCTTAATATATTTATAAACCCCTATCAACCAGCAGAGCAAAATTGGTTTTTAACTTCAGTATAAAATTTTAAAATTTTCCATTTAACCAAATACCCCAACATTAAATAAAAAATAACAGCTATTTCTGTATAAACATTGCTAAATTTTAGGAAAATCATTGAGTAGGAAAAAAAAATATTACTAAGGTACATTTGAAAGGTAAGTTTTACACTTGAAAAGAAACAAAACATTGGAAATATTCACAGCAAAAAATACTTTTCAACACCGGAATTGTAATATCATGGATTAAATTTCTTTAATCCCGTTAGATTCCAAATGAAAATGCCTGCATGTATTTATCTTTAAAAAAAAAGAAGGAATTCTTACGTGTGCAAGAAGAAGTCACTAGGAGCAAGACTGTTTTTAGTAACCTTCAGCATACACCGTGACTTCCCACGCCAAAAGGTCAACAAACAGAATGACTTCTCAGAAGGTTATTTTTACTATATTTTACAACCGACGTTCAATAACCGATACATTTTCACCCATGTTTTGACTTGCGACTATCAATGTTCAACTCCATAGTCTTGTAATTTTGAAACCAACTTTGATGACAAGAGAACTCCCAGATCAAGCATTGAGGCAAACTAGCCTTCGTGGAGGATTTTGGATGGAACTAACCCACATTTGCGTTACGTGGAGCGGGAAATCACGAAAACCTCCCATGGATAGTCCGATGGCAAAAGATGGTAACCAATGATCTACCTACCACTGAGGATATTTTACGCCAGCACTATGGTCAGTGCAAGCCGGAAGCAGAATTCTTATGAATCAGCCATCGCTTGGATTCGAATCTGGATTGTCGTTTAGTGAAGTAACCAAAGTTTTATCCTATGAATGTCATCTAGTATGGAGATTCTCTGTGGTTCTAATGCAGTTACTGTTGTTGGTTCTTCTTAATGTATTTCTCACATGCAATCGCACACACTTGCGAATGAGGAACCTACATGCTTTTTTTTTATGTTTCAAAATGAAACATCATGCCATTTTATAAAGATAGACACCAATTTCAGACCGGTGCGATAACTAGTTATTTTGTTATTAATAGTTGAAATCGCTGCTAGGTTTCCTATCTGCTCTGATGACGTCACGATACAGTACAACCACAACTCCCATCATGTGAAATGGTGAAAGCATATGCCGCTCCGAGTATAAATTTAAAAAATTGGCTCCAAGCAAAAACTACAAGTGTTGCATTGTACCATGTGCAATAGTTCTACATTAAACACGCCAAATAAATTATTTTTTAGTGTACCAAAAGAAGAAAAAAGACAAATTTGGTGCAAAGCCATCAAACGCGATGAAAAAAATACTTGCAAATTGTCTGCAACTACTGCATTATACTGTTGCTAAGACCATTTTACAGTAACTTACTTAATTATAATTTAATTCTATAAGATTGTTTTTCTGACTGATAAGCTTCTCTGAATGAATAATTCATTATACTGAATTTTAAAATGTTTTTGAAATGCTGTTCAGATCACTTTCTTTCTTTTTTTTCTTTATTCTTTAAAATGAAAGAATTTTATTCTGACATAACAGTTGTGTACAGGTTCTTTTTTTTTGAAGTTAAAAAATAATTTTATTTTGAAGAAAAAATTATCAAAGTTAAAATAAAAAAGGATAGGGTTTAACAATATTCACATTTCTTCAACAAAAAAGAAAATCAAGAAAATATTTTAGAAGTTAATAATAAAATGAATTTTTAAAAAAAATTTGCCTAAATTCCAGGTCATATACCATTTATTCCATTCCCTCTAATTGGGATCCACTCATTAAATAAAAACTTTCAAAACAGTTCAGACTTTTATATATAGACAAATATAAATTAAAATGAATCAGTATAAAAAAATTAAAAATGAATTTATTTTTTTCTAAAGTTGTTGAAAAAAAAGTAGTTTCGATTCGACATTTATTTTTTCATTCCTCAATTTTACTTCATTATACTGAAGGGTTTTGAGTTAAAAAATAATTAATTAATTTTATCTGGATGAAAAAATTGTGAAAGTTAAAATGAAAAATGATAGGGGTTTAGCTTTATTTATATTTCTTCAAAAAAAAAAAGTTCTGAAAATAATATAATAAAATAATAAATATAATAAAATAATAAAATTAATAAAAATAATTAAATAATTTATAATAATAAAAATAATACAAATAAAAATTAATAATAATAATGTTAATAATAAAAATAATTTTTTTAAAAAAATTTACCTAAATTCCAGGTCATATACCATTCATTCCATTCCCTCTAATTGGGATCAACTCATTAAATAAAAACTTTCAAAACAGTTCAGACTCTTATATATAGACACATATAAATAAAAATGAATCAGTATAAATAAAGAAAAATGAATTTATTTCAAAAGTTATTGAAAAAAAGTAGTTTCGACATTTATTTTTTCATTCCTCAATTTTATTTCATTATGCTGAAGGGATTTGAGTTAAAAAAATAATAATTTTATCTAGAAGAAAAAATTACGAAAGTTAAAATAAAAAATGATAGGTGTTTAGTATTATTTACATTTCTTCAAAAAAATTTAATGAAATATTTTAGAAGTTAATAATAAAAAAGAATTTTTTAACACATTTTATTTAGCTAAAAACTTATAATTCCAGGTCATATACCATTCATTCCATTCCCTCTAATTGGGATCAACTTATTAAATAAAAAACTTTCAAAACAGTTCAGACTTTTATGTATAGACAAATATAAATAAAAATGAATCAGTATAAATAAATAAAAATGAATTTATTTCAAAAGTTGTTAAAAAAAATGTAGTTTAGATATTTTTTTTTCATTCCTCAATTTTATTTCATTATGCTGAAAGGTGCTCACAAAAATTTTCTCAAGGAGGAGGATGCAACTGATATACACTACATATATATTTAAACTATATATAAATAATATAAGCATGAAAGAAAAACAATTTTTAAGAAATGCGGTTCAAATTAAAACGCCTTTGTAACACATTTTTAGATAGGAAGCTTTGGTTTAACTCCTCCCGTTCGCTGAGATACTGTATCTTGACGTCATAGCAAACCACGCCTCATTTTGTGTCACGTGAAGTTAGTTTCGTTTTGGGCTAATTTTAAGTTAAGTTTTTTTCAATATTCGGGTCAGTTTTTTAAATTCTGAATTGATTTTAGGGAGTTTTAAGATGTAAACTATTCAAAATAATCAACATTCTGCGATTACCCGAAGCATGCAGGTTCCTCATTGCACTTGTAATTTGCAAGAGCGTGAAATTCAATCGGATGCAATTAGACTTTGAAACAAGTCAGTTTTATATTCATGCAGATAGCTAGGAAGCGTTGATTCACAGGAGACAGGCTTGTATGATGCTGAACTAAAAAATTTACTCTAATGATTAGTGTCACAATTCATGTGGTTCTTATATTGAGTAAATGTTGCTGTGATTTTGGCAATGAATCTTTCATATTTTGCTTCTATTTATGGGCTACGGGAAACATTTTTTCCCTCAGACTCTTGTATGAACCTTATAACTAATATTTATAAATAGAGGAAGAAAAAAATACTAAATAATGCAAGTTGAATTATATTAATGTTTAAGAAAAAGTAATTAAAATATATTAGAAATTAGTTAATGAATGAGTTAACTATTCACTAATAAATGACAACGAATTTTTTATCAGTCCATACAGTGACAACCACTCGGTATTCTCTAAAGGTGTATTAATATACTTTATTCAAAATATTATTGCAAATAATGTTTGTGTAAGAATGTAAGAACTATCGTCATTAAGAAAAAATTAATTTAATAATCTTAACTCTAACCTTAATGTTGTTTGAAACTATACTGGGAAGGAGAAACTCAGGTTTTACGAAGAAGTGGATTGTCAAGTTATAAAAATAATGCTGCAATAAAGAGTTTTGAAAAAAAGGGGAATTTTTAAGGTGCATTTACAATTACTGAAGTTCAGTTTACTGATCAGTTCCAGGGATTGACACATATTTATTAGACAACAGTTGTATTTAGAATTAGATGTAATCTTATAATCTCCTGTGATTTGAGCAATGTGATTCTTACTCAGAAATATGTAGATGAAGGTAAGTACAGCAAAATTTAAAAAGAAAGTGAAGAACGGTTTACATTCATATTGGTTCGTCATCTATTGCATTTTGAGGCTTACTAAGTTTTGACAAATCAATAAGTTGTAAAATCGGTTCTTACCAAGAGTTATTGTTCGGTGAAGATGAACCGTACTGTGGAAAAGAGCTCCTCTCTACTTTGAAATTTGTTTTGTCTTCTTCTCAGAATCAACTTTCATGGACACATTAGTTTTTAGCATTGTTTACTGACATTAGGATATTTTTAAAGTTTAATTTTTTATATTGTGAACATTAAAAAATCTACTTGACTCAAATAATGTATGCCATAAATCTATGCAAAAAGTTACTCGAAAAGCAGTTTCAGCTTTTTTATCAATTTTCTTTGTAATTAAAAACTCCATCCAGCCAGGACAAACCCAATTATAATTTTACCTAGAAAATCATCACTTTGTAAATATGGAAATATCTAAAATTACAGATTTTTTAGTGATGAAATTGTTCCAAATATTATTCAACATATCAGATGCTATATATCGAAGTAGAGCATAATTTATAGCTAAAAATCACTTTCCATTAATAATTTCTACTATTATTCTCTTATGATAACTGGCATACTTCATATTCAGGGCAGCTTGTGAACAAGATAATGTAATTAGTTTTAGTTTTAAATTTCAATTATCCTCTATCGTTAGATAAATTAATAGACATAATATTGTGCACTTCTTTTCAAAATCTTAAATGAGCGCAATGTGTATGCTGGTCGATTGAAAAAAGAGATTTTTTATTTGATTGCAAGGATTTCCCTCTGCATCATACAAAAACAAAGTGAGCAAATTTAAAACTTCTCTTCTATAAAAGAAATAATGTATTTGCTGAAATTCAGAGACATATATATGATATCAAAATAAAAATACATTCCTGTTTTTGGAAAGACGACGAGAAAAAAAAAACAAAATTTTTATTACCTTTAGTTACAAATGATAATTAATTGAGCTCGGCGAGAGTTCCAAAAAGCCATTAAAGATTATCACAAATTCTACAATAGATACACGATTTCTTTCCACAAAGGTCTGCGAAATCGACTTTATGGTTGTGCTAATTAAATTTCAATGATTCGAAATTCCCCATTGTTTGATCCAAATATTCCTAGAAATTCCTTGCTTTTAATAATAGGGAACAGGAAATAGGAATAGTTGGCAAGTTAAGACATTTCAATTATCAGGCAAAAGTTTAAATCAAGCATTTCTTGAAATCTTCTTCGTGTGGAATAAATACTTGTCTGCTAGAAAATTTACAAATATTTTCCACTTTTCTGAAATGTCGTTACTTTAGTGAACAATTACTTTAGTGAACAACTAAAGAAAATAGAATTCAATTTGAAAGTAAATGTAATATTTATGGACAAATAGCTTATTCATTTCTCTCTCCATTTGAAACATTCTAAATAAATTTTTTTTCTTCAAAATTATATTATAGAATAGATGAAATCTTGCTTCTTTTACCAAATTATTTTTCGGGTAGAGTGCCAAATTACTAATTTATTACTTTTATGAATTGTTATTATTTAAGTGTAATAAAGTGAATTTGAAATTTTTCTTAATAATTTAGGGGTGAATTTGCGTAAAATTACTAAACACAAAATGAAATAGTATCTATTATTGCATTATTCAATACATTTCTTCATTTCTACATCTAAATAAACCCCAAGAATTAGCATTTTCAAAGCAGTTTAATTTGATGAGATAAAATTTGATGTTTGGCTATTTATTGTACGTTGAAAAATGATTTTCAAAATGACTCATAGCGGAGCCATAATTTCTGTATTTATTATTGTAGAAGATTACAACTTCATTTTCGGTTTAATTTCCTTTCCTCATTTTTTTCCAGATATTCATGTTGTCTATTTTTACTGCTCTTGTTTTAAGTAAAACTATATTAGTTGAGCTGTTTTATAGTGATTTGTTTAAATCGCATGCATCTTTTAGATTTTTTGGAGGCACTCAGATGAGATTTTGGATGCCTCATTTTTAAAATAAGCTTTTTATTGAATAACCTTTAAATCGAAACCAATGTCTGTTGTTCTACCTACTTCAAATGAGAAGAGCAGGAACGTCGAGGAAGGGTAACAGCTTCTGTTACTCTTTTTATCATTATGAGAACTGATTTTGATGTTCTAGATGTTTAGAATAATCATTTAAAGACTATTTAAAATCTGCTTTCGGATGATCTTACTTAATGCGAAAGAGACTTCAGCATTGAGGGACTGTGAGAGAAGGAAATTTACCGAATATTCTACGTCGGCTATGAATTTTACTTTGAAAAGTATATAATTACAGACAACTCAGCAGCGAAAAAGTTTAGCTGATTTAATTATTCTAAATTACTAATCCTTGCAAATACACCAAAAACAGAACCAACAAAAGCAGATACTATAGAGCAGGGCTGTCCAACTGCAAAGAGCCAACGGGCCAGAATTCCGCTCACTGATCACCTGGCGGGCCTCAGTTTGAAAAAGTTGAACAATGACCTCTTATACAATAACAATTAATAGTTGAATTATTAAACAATAACAATTAATAGTTGAATTATTAATTATGAAACAATAGAACAGAAGGATTATAAAACAATTTGCTTACATTTTAATGGGAAAACAGAGGCTGATCAGCCTGAATAAGAAGTTGGTGGGCCGCACAATATGTGCTGGCCGGCCGCCAGTTGGATGGCCCTGCTATAGAGAATACAATTGAAACTACTATTGATTCTGATATTTCAGATAATAATATTTATATTGATTTATTGCCATGTTTTGATTCATTAGAAAATGCTATAATTTATTGTTCTAAACTCAATGAAGTTTTGGAATCTTTCTCTTTCGACATTCGAATTGTGAACAACAAATAAAACAAAATTCCTTAATCTCTTACGCACATTTCCGCAGATGATTTCTCTTAAATATTAGGCTTTCAATTTGATTGAAATTCTGATAAATTTATAATTAATGTTATTAAGGAAAATTTTAATTTTGAACTTTCCTATACCAGACGAAATCTCACTCATCACGTTTATTTGATTCATCTCCATGCATAATTCTAATTAAGATCAGCATTTTGTCTTGATTGGGACGATAATTTGCCTCCTAAATTGCATCAAAAGTGGGTTAATTGTAGGAACAGTTTATTTCTACAAAAATTAGAATACCTAGATGGTTTCATATTTATAAGGATGATCAGAGTTAGAAATGAAAAACTTTTAGCGATCATAAAATCTCAATTTAAAAACTTTCTGCAAGCGATTGATTAACTCTTATAACTAGTTTCTTATAACAAAATTATAAATACACTCATTATTATTAAAAGATTTAAATTTGAAATTGCTGTTCAGACCGTATGGATAAATAGATTCATTTATAATCATATATTTATTCTCAGCTTCAAGACGTTTTTTATGGTTTTTATTAACTTTCAAAACTTCCACTGAAATGCTATCGATCCCGTGTTTCGAAAAATGTTTAATTTCAAGGCTATTGTTTTTATTATTAGAGTTGCATTTATTTGTTAATGATCTCTGTAAACTAATTCTTTTGTGAAGAGGTAGCTTGTACTTCTACTACAATTCTTAATTTTAATACGTAGAACAATGTGAGCAATTTAAATAAGTAACAATTTCAAAAACATAATTACATCATAGAAGTAAATTCGTTTAAGTAAGTAAATTCAACCATTAACTATAATCTGTCCATTAAGTGTAGCCACTTTGAAAGTTGTTACTGAGAAATTAACTTATTATTAAGTATCAAAAAGTGTGCCTGTTTATTTCAAATAAAATAATCAAATCATGGCCAAAGAATCGGCACCGATATGTGAAGCACTTCTTCAATATTTTTCTCTATTCTCAATACTCTTCTTCAATATTCTATACATATTATTTTTAAAATGTGTACTAAGTATCGGGAAGAAAAGGCTGAATAAATATTTAATTAGGAAACCCTTCCACACTTTCCCTTATTTTCACAAATAATTAAAATGAATTAATTTAATTTCATGTATCAAATAACTTTGTTTTTAATGACTTTACCTAAACTAATATTTATCATATAAAAAATGTTTTTGTTTGCAGAAGCGAATAAATAAGCTATCTGAAAAACCCATAAGCTTTCTAATTAAGAAGCTTTTTTTCTTTTCTATTTTATAAATTAAAACAACATAATTATTTATTACAATTGAGTTTTACTTGATATTTCATTAAATAAAGCTTAAAAAAATATTGCAACTCTGACTAAATTTATTTCTCTAAAACTTTTTCGAATAAAATAGGAAAAAATTGCAAAGTAAATATTTTCGAAAAAGCAGAGAATATAAATAAAACTTTGCGTTTAAATTTCCAGTAAGAATTTTAATTTGATGCATTTTAGATGCTGACTTTTGATGTTTTCTTTTTAAGATGAATAAGGAAATTAACCACTATATGTGATGTAAAAGATTTATCTTAATAAGTTATAAACTCTTTCTTTACTATCTTGGACTTTTGGTTGTTTTATTGATTTTCATATATTTCATGTTTTTATCATTGCCAAACTAGTGATTATCAAATTATCATTTGATAACTTAATTCATTAAAAAAAAAAGGAGGAAAATTAAGACATTATTTTGATTTGGAAAAATAGCGCTTGATATGTTAGAGAAATTTCTTATTTTTCTTCTCTGTAATATTTAAACAATAAAATTATGCACTTAGTAGATTTTGATTAGTTATTTAATACTATGCATTTATCTCTTTATATACACATTTTTTTTACTAATTTCCTGTCTTTTTCTAAGCAGAAAAAAAATAATTTATATTGTGTGAAAGGTTTTTTAGAGCATTTAAATTACTTAAATGAAAAGATATTTTTCAAACCTGTAAGAATATACAAACATATATGAAAGTGTTCATATAATTTAGCCAAAAAAGCTTTGAGGAATTCTCTCTATTTTAGATTTATCTGATTCATTAATAATATGCTGTATATGATTAGACAAATTTTACCGTGTTTCACATGTTTCATTTGTGAAAATTAAATAAAGGTTAAATAGAAAAAAAACCCTGGCAAGTCTACCTTACTATATGGTAATAAAATTTCAAATAAAAAATGTAATTCTGGTTTAAAAAAATATACGGTATTTAAAACATTCACTTGCTAATTTTTTGTTCATATAGTAATGGCTTACGAGATATTTATTTATTCATAAAAGTAGTAGTATAGAGTGAAACGATTGTTTTAAAAACGAAACTGATTGAAATAAGGAAGGAGTTTTGGAATCATTTTCCAATGCTTGCTTTTAAGATTTCTTCTTAAATAAAGTAAGGGAGATAAACCTTTTGTTTAATAGTTCATAAGCTTTCCGAAATCCGAAATCTAACTTCTAGATTTACTATACACTTCACTACAAATAAACAGTTTTCCTATGACTGTAGCATGAAATACAACATACATAATGAAGTATTTATAAAAAAATAAGAAACAGCAAAAGAAACTTATTAAATTTTTAAACAGTAACATGTATCATTTACTATATTTTACACTGTAATGTGCGTAAAAAGTATCTCTTAATATAGGTTTGAAATATAAATAAAATTTATTTCGCATCATTCCAGTTATAATTAAAGTATTCACGTAATTAGCGTATAAAGATGATAAAAAAATGCTTATCATAGTAAAAAGAAATAATAGATTTATACTGAGAAGACAAAAAAATTAACGATTCGAGTTAAGAACTGGATTGCTCGGCACTTAAATGCATTACGAGATAAAATTACAAAAGGGAAAAAAACTGAAATTTGTTCTTTTGCCAAACTTGGATGTACAAAACACTTTATGACAAAGGATTTATAGTTATTAAGAACAGTAAATTTTAAAGAAGGAAGGTTTCAAGAAAGACGACGTAAAAATAAGTTTGTTTGACAAATTGTTTCCATCTAACCATAAAGAATTTTTCTTATTTCTATCAGATACCTACTTTTTTAATAACACTTTTTAAAAACAAATTTTTAAATAAAAATACAAATTATAGATAAGATTAATTATCGAAGTTTGTTTTTTCTTATCAAAATAATCCCTCCACTTTTCTTTCCTTATTTTAAAAACCAGCAGTTTTTAGTCGAAAAAGTTGAGTTGGAATCGGTAAAATTTGCTGGACTCTGGGTTAGTTTAAAGTTAGGTTAAATAGAGGAAAAGATTTCAATCTTGAAAAATTATTTCAGGCAGATATTCCAAATGATTTAAGCAAAAATATTACGAATATACATTTTCATCATCACTTATCACAAATTTAATTACTCACATTTGATCGAATTTTAAGTAACCGAACTTTTAAATAAAAACCACTTACAGAAACTACTAAAAGTTCGAGATTAAATGAATCATTAATAATTTGTATTTTAATCCCAAAGCCAAATTTATTAAGCGAAGCTACTAAGTTAACCATAGGAAAACGTGAATGAATATAATGCAACTTTTATAATAGCTTTTTAATTCAGGAATATTCACCGAATAATTTTCTTTCGTCATTAGATGTTTATGTATGCGTCAATTGTGGGATCCCTTTCTTATAACGGCATTGCTCAAGTTTTCAATTCTATATATTTTTTTAAAATTTGATTTCCTAACTGTGATGTTTTAATGTAAAATAATATAAAGAAGATCTAGAGTTGGTGTCGAATATTTCAATAAAAAATTTCACAGCTCTGGTTGAACATTCCGAAATTTTAATCGATTGTTGTGGTAAGACATAGAGTTACAGCGACGTGCAAAAGTTCCCGGGGAGTATGTTTATATTCTTCCTTTGCACAATAAAATGTAAAACTATCTGTTAACAGCCTTATGTTGTCAATAAATTGCAGTTTTTATTTACATTTTCTTTTAAAAAATAGTTTTATGTATATTTTTAAAATTGTATATATAAATAACCATAAGCTTAAGGCTCTATAACATTATACTGGCTAAATAATTATGCACACCACTGTAATTAATCGGAAAAAAAATTAGATGAAGCATTCTTTGGCATATGCTACATTTCAAAACATCATTTCAAGTTTTATCAATATAATAAGAATTTACCGTAGCTGCGTAACTGTACTGCAACTGTAACTGCCAACATGTTTTCCATTTGAGGAAAGTTTTCGTAATTCAGACCAAAATTGAAACATAGACTCTCTGAAGCGTCAGAGTCAAATATTTCTCATTACATATTAATAGTCAAATATTAGTAGTCATTATATACAAACTACTAATTGTACAGTTCAGAGTAAAACAAATGGCATATTTTCTTCCATATCTATGCATAATAATAAACGCGGCTGTGTGTGTGTGTCTGTCTGTCTGTAATCACAATATATCGCCCCAGAAGCCTCGCCCAGGCACGAAACTCGGCACATAATTGTGTTTTGGCACAATGAAGAAGTATTTTTTTTTTCTTTTTCAAAACTTATGATTAGTTTTGAAGTTATCAGTCATTTTGTAAAAAAATCTATGCTTTTCCGTAATCAAAGAGCCATATTCAAAAAACTATTAAAAAATTCATATACTCTTCCCCACTCTTATAAATGTATGCTAATGCGAACCTTACAATTGAAATATTAATTTTCGACAACTTAAACCTATAATATACGAAGGAATTAATAATTTAATTGTAAGGTTCGCATTAGTTTACATTTATCAAAGTGGAGAAAAGTTTAACTTTTGTATTAAAAATGTGGCAACATATTCGATACGTAAATAGAACGCTTCGCTTTGATATATATGTCGCTGTTCATAATTGTTATAATAAGTTTTTCTTCCTCCTTCCACTCTCTATTTTTTTTTCTTAAGCGAAGACGATAATTAGTTTTATTTCATTGCTGTTTCTTAAACATGTTATTAACTGCGTTTTAAGGCAACTTTTCGAAAGCAACTTTTGTATGCTTTTGCAATTTCTGAGGCCTTTTTTTTTTAAAAAAAAACAAGTCTCCACCTGATAGTTATATTATAGGTTAGGTTACCATAGGCCTTAGGTTACCATAGCAAAGTTACATCTTCAAACATCCTCAAGAGCTATAACACATCTGCAGCAGAACTGGATATGTCAAAATTGCAGGACAGGAACACTTTAATTGTCCACCAATCTTCAGATATCCTGCTATGTTTCAAAAAACTTTATTTGTGAAAACCTTTAGCATGGTGGACAGCTGGCCGCCTTAGGCGGCTAGTATATATATATATATATATATATATATATATATATATATATATATATATATATATATATATATATATATATATATATATATATATATATATATACATGTTTACTGGCTAAAGAAATTTCGCACTCCACTGTAGTTTTTTTATGAGAGGTACATGAGATGTCTAAATTAAATAATACAACTCCGTTCCTGTAAAGAATAAGGACTCATAAATGTTAAATTATTTTGAAAGTTTAAGTATATTACATAGAAATTATCTTTCATCGTTGGTTTTCAACTGACTTTTATCACTGGTAAAGGCGGTTAAAGTTATAACACTTATTCAAAGAATTGATTTCCCCTCGACTACTTATTTCGTTGGAAAAAGATGTTAATGATTATAATTTATAAGTAAGGGACAATATGAAATATTAATTTAATTTTTAAATAATAAAAATATGTTATACCTACTTTTGCATAGCATTCGGAATATTTTTCATTCAAAAATATTTGTTTTCACATTTTAATTAAAAAAACAAATGGCATGAGAATAAATAACTATTAATTTGCTTTCATATTGCAGAAAATTATATGTTCTGTGTTGTTAATTTCAGAAATCAGCAATAAATTTAAATAATTTTAAAGTAATAATTTATTCTTCTGGTTAAAATGAAATAAATCAGAGACACTACTATCCATGACAAGGAACATAACTCTTGTAGATGAAGGTTTTTTAATTAACGGTTTGTAATTTACTAACGGATAAAAGGTGAAATCGAAAGAATAATTTTAATTTGAAAGTTCATTAAGTAGTATTTGCTGTCAAGATTTAGAGACACGATAATGAATAAATGAAGTTCATTAATGAATTTAAATAGAGAGTTGATTAATTTACTGTCAAGTATTATGAAAGACAGAATTATGAATTAATCAATAAAGAATTTTGTTAATTTTAATTTATCTTATTTGACAATTTTAAATTATTTTATGAAAGCTTTTAGGAGAAGTTTATCGACTTATGAAGAATAGTGCATGCCGAAGACTTTGAATGCATAATTGGCATTTAAAAATAGTATGATAAGTAATTTAAAGGCATTAAATTATGCCTGATCGTTGCAAGTGTAAATGCTGAGATAAGAAAAAAATACAAACACTATATTTAAATTTCGAAATATATTTTGCAATAGTTTCTTTTTGGAAAATAATCAATGTAAAAATAGCGGACAGAGACCGGTAGCAGAGATGTTCGTAAAAAATCTTTAAACCTTAAATTACGAATCACTCGTCATTTTACATTTAAGCAAAATACAGGATCAGCCTATAACATAGGCAGTATTGCCCATTCAACAATGCTCTGCAAAAGATATCTAGTAAAAGAATGTGTACCGTCCGTGAAAAAGAAATTCGAGATAAACAATTCGGCAAAA